>NW_026099572.1:31122165-31190529 GCF_025091365.1 Daktulosphaira vitifoliae | reverse complement strand
TTTTTTTTTTTTTTGCGGCAAACCGTCTTGAGACAATTATTTTATAATGAATCACATTTCTGTTTCAATATATTAAATGAAGTCGAAAAAAATCTCGAAAATACAAATTGTATTCAATGAAAGCATATTGAATTTTTTTTATAGCAGTTAAAATATAAATTAGCATTGAAAAGCTACGATTGAAACCGTAAAAGTTATTTATTACATTACGATGTTTTATTATTAAGTTGGATACGTAAAATGAGCAGGAAGTAATTTTCCGTTTAAGAGTTTATCATCACAATATGGGATGTGTTTTTTATTGAAACAGTTGTAACTTAAGAAATTGAGTGTGGAAGTGTTATTGTATTAGATTCTAATGGATGAATTGTCTGACCCAAATATTAGCGTCTGACGGTATCCTAAAAAGTAGCGTGCATAACGGGCGGCCTCTTAATGAAGAAAACACCAGGAAAAGGTGATGGTACACAAAAAAATTGACTGTCGGAACGAATCGTAAGGGTATGCCACCTGTCCACACAGACATACGTGCTCTTTTTATTCCGTTTGGTGTCTTGAAGATCTCCACAACATGAGGCGTAACTAGTAATTTAATGATTGTGACTTGGCCGGTAATTATTCGATCAGTACAGTTTACTTTTTGTAAGGGTAACATACAAAAGATACTCGATATAATAATGTTCCATGTGGGCCCATAACAAAATAAGAAACATGTTTTTATAATAATAATCATACTGAACATGACTTCTACGAGGATCCTTCGACTATTGTTCCTATTGTAAATTCATCAATACAAACGGGAAACCTGGTATGCGGCGATCATTTTATTTCTGCAGACAGAACTATAATTGGCTAACAAATTTATATTTAATCTTTGATACAACGATTTTGAATAAAAAATTATAAGTTATTGAATACAACGAGTTATTATCTTGGAACTTTCTACATAAATTTAGAAAAACGGATAAACTAAAAGTTTATATTCAGAATAATATTTTATCGTCCTTTGTGTGTTTAAAAAACATGAATTTTTAATGCAAATTATTTGCCTATAATGTTTATAATATTTAAAAATTAATTAAAATTCTTAAATGACGATCAGTCATTCTTGTTTTGTCAACATTAAAATATTTAACAAACAAAGATGGTGGCAGAAAAATGAAAGCTATACCGAAGAAATTTATAAATAAAATAAAAAACACATTCTAAATTCAAATCAGCTTATTTAAAATAGTTCTCTACGCTTAAAATAACATTTTTAGTTTACTCCTTGAATTTTTAACGTTTTCAAGTATATTAAAGTTTGAAGCAAAAAAACTGGAACCCGTTTAAATTAAGTACATTATGTGATTTCAAATTGATAACACCACGTTCAGTATGTATTTGAATAAATTAGCTACCCATTTTTGTTAGTTTCCAGTCAATGTGTGGGGGTGTTGTGAGAATTGTTACTTGGACCGTGTCCAAGATGTGTGTTTTTTTACGGGGTTCCGGTCTGTCAGAAACCCCCTTTTTTTAGGGGGAAGTAGAAGAATAAGATAATAGCGATTGTTATAAACCGCGGCCAGGGCCGTCAGTATTGCCGGTGTTTTGGTTAAGACGCATACACAACGGAACACCATATGGTTTGTGAAATAGGAAATTGCTCTTCAAACGCCCAATGTATCTTATATAGAAGTACGCACGATATATATTCAGTCGTTTCCTTGAAAACAACACGCACGTTATGTAATTGCTTTTTTTTTTTGTATTGTTGTGTGACAGTTGGCTAACAAAAAATTACAAACGAACTTACAATATCGCTCCGAGATGCACCTGACGAAATATGCACATGAAATAATTCTTTAAACAGTTAAGCTCTGTGGCTATGAGAAAATGTAAATAATTTTGAAATTTGAACGATACATTTCAAACAGTAGTATGATCAATAAATTTTTTATTTATTAACATTCAATAGAAAAATAAATTCCTTTTTAATGAAATAACAAAAATCACCATAATAAATTACCATAGATTTCTTAAGGCGAACTCTGTAATTATTGTTAATATTATAATAATTAATTAATTATAAAAATATATACTGCACTAAAAATAGTTTAGAAATATAAAGAAAAGTTTGCCTAATGAATATATTTTGTTAGTATATAAAATTTTATGATCAAGGCAATGAGTAAAACTGTTTGAATTGCTTAATTCAATCACTTTTAATGCAGTGTATTTTTTTAAAATTTAAGTGACACGTGCACCATCAATTCAGACGTCAAATTATATTTTTTGAACCAACTTCTAGTCATTAGTTTTGATGGAGGGTTTACTTTTTCTTAGTGGACCAGCAGCCATCATACATCTTTCGATCGATGATGATTTCGCAACTTTACCGAAAACGCCTTTTTATAGACCACTTGAAGAGGGTGCAGGACAAAAGGTTACCGTGTGCACAGGATGTCATATGGTCTTGTTTTCTTTTCCCGAGTCTTACTTTGGTTCGCTGCTTTTAGATAATAATGATCTCGAGAACACTATGGTTGAAATTAGTATAATACGAAGGTAGTAAAAATGTTATTATGTTATTTTATCAGATCATTATCCGAAATGTCGTTCTTGAAGACCCTTTGGGTTCGTCACGGACGTTGACTATACTGTCAAACCTCTAGACATACCTCTGTTATTTTACATAAAATATGGTCCGCGAGGACCGTATTTTAATAATTAATTTAGTTAATACAATAAAATGTTCTCTTGCTAATCTTATATTTGTAATACTATGAATCAATTTTAAACTACAAAATAATTCAAAGTACAAATTGCAAAAGTGCAAAACACAAAATTAAATATTATATTGGACGATGAATTTTACTAAGTAACTATATACGATTATTAGTTTAATAAAAATAATATATATATATATATATATATCTGAAATCCTTATGGTAGACTACAGATAACAAAATATATAAACATCATTTTTCAATTGGTCAAACACATATATGAATAATATGAAAATTGTAGATTAATAAATCTTGTTAAGTAGAAAATTCAACAGCAATACTCAAAATAACTAACACCGTATAACTATTGATCAAAATTATAGCGACATAGTCATTTTATGAAGGTTATTTGCCCCTAAACCTGTTGGTAGTATACGTCCATAAGGCACCTTGTTAGATCGTATCTGCGCCTCTGATGCTTTGTCGTTATCGGCTTTTACACATAACCGGGTGGGCTTAAACATAAATCTCGCGGACCATGAGCCTCCGACAATTTTAAATAGCGTTAAAATTGTTAAAAAAAAAATTGACACGCGCGTGCAACAACGTTTAAACGTGCTTGTCGTCTACAGCAGTCAACCGGTGTACCGGCGAAAATTTACGTCCTCTTTGCACCCGAATATAATGTACGGCATAGATACCCAGCGACGATAATGTTCGAGATACAACATCGGATAGCAGTTCCCACGACAAAGCCGACTGTGAGCCGGTCGGTATAAACACACTGCCACCACTGTGTCTTGGTCTAAGACCGACCACCCGGAGCTTTAACGCGTACTGACTACATATGAAAAATTGATAAAATGTATAAAACCAGGTAATGTGAATGGTAAAGCACCCGAGCGTAATGTTTTGCGGCAAATGAGTTTCCAACAAATTCGTCATCGCTGGTAATATTTATTAAATATTCACATCTCATAATACGTTGCCCAAACTTGTGTGTTTAAAATGTTGTATTTTTCGAAAAAGATGTTCGGCCACCATCCGTAAGACGAGTAACCAAGTCGAAGAAATTTTATCGAATGTAGCCAAACAAAGTTTCTAGTCCGTTGGATATCTAGGCGACTAATTTCAGTGTGTGGTTATCAGCCGGATGATTGGCAATCGGCTAAAGCCCTATCCGTAGCAGCGCCTTATAATATCGACATGAGGTTTCTGATTACAGTTTTGATTCATATTATCAGCATCAGATGCCACCAACGGCTCGTAACAAGCCAAACGACGCTCTATCCGATTTATCTCACTATTTTACGCGTATTAATTAAATTAGGTATTAGTTTTCTCTTCTGGAACGTTCAGTATTTTTTTACACGTATTCACGCATCGATTGGCGCTATAGATATATTATGATATAATGTTTCAAATCGCTGTAATTATTTACTTTGTCGTTGTTATTATTGACGCGTCGAGTGCCGGGGCTATTTCATCGACCCTGCGGGTTAGTCGGTTCTACGTCACACAGCTCGTTCGTGTTGCGTGCCCAAAGGACGTTTGTGTGCTGCACCAGCTCATCACGTCAGGTGTTTTTTCTCGTGTGCCTCCGCTGTCATCTCGTACGGAGCAACTGTAATTTATTGTCAGTTGCATATTCGCAACGGCAAATCGAAGTGTAATTATTTATTTGACACACAACGGCAAAATGTCAAAATGTTATCACAGGAAAACCGTCTCAGCCGACGATAATCTCTAAGTTATCGATTATTATTAAATAGAAAAAATTGTGCGAATGGAATGCAGAACCTTGAACAGGCCCATTTGGAATCCGCGTATTAACACACCCGTCATTTCACCTCTACACGTGCGTATACGCACACACTCAATAATAAACATTATACTAATTATAAACAACTGTATATATACAGTACTTACATCCGCATAAATCTGTTCGTGTATATTCTAGTGAATATATTTTGACTAGATTTGAAACATCATGAATACATAATGATCCGGTAGAATATTTGTCAATAGAAGAGCAAAACTGTGGGAACTAAAAAAATGTTTTCTCTACTTTTGGTATTGTACGAGTATAAATTAATTTATTGCATACTTGTGTAGCCAAACTATATTTTTAATTATCGATTCTCTGTTGCCGAACCGGTAAAACATGAAGAAATTAAAATCAAACGGCTTAGTGTGTTATTAAGGTATCAAGTGGACTGGGGAGGGAGCCACACTATAACGCCTCGTACTAATTTTCCACGACGCCATCAAGGAAATTGATCGGTTTATTAAAACCCTTGGGACTAGATGATTAACATATAGTGTATTTTTAAATTGCGAGCACACGTAATCATAATAAAAATTAAAGCACAGCCAGTATCCGGTCACTATCGCATGGGCCGCAAGTAAGTAGCCTCGACGTTACGTGTTCCACGTGATTGTTTTGATCTTAATTTCACGTATAATTTGAGTTAAAAATATATATACAACATAATATCCACTAACCAATCTACCTCCTTGTGCTGAGATAATAACAATCTGAATGCCCCCCAGACTGGTTCAGACGTATTATTAAAGACCCATAATCTTACGTGACCCTCGAAACGTTAAAAATCATATCCGACCCAGAAGTTGTGCGTGGATCTTGTCTTTGGCTCTTCTCTAGTCACGACAGTTAAATTGTCTTGGGCTACCGACGGTATATTATTTACCATTAGTTTATGTTAATCATTTGAACGATTATAACCGTTAAGATCAGAACTCTATGATCGAAATGGCTCCTAACGTGATTTCACTATGATCCACTTGACGACGTCAATAAAAATTAGTGACTAATATAATAAACCCAGCAAATAATTATGTTTAGTTTATTTACAAATGCGTGAGTTAATTAAAACCATAAAATTTTTTTTATAAATATTCGATTCCGCAATCTGTGTGGTCCATAATAACCAAATTATAAAATAATAAACATAACAATATACGATATACCTATTGAAATAATCATCATATTTCTTTACGGTACCGTCATAATTATCAGTTTATAAATAAGTAATAGTAATAGTTAATAAGGATATTAATTTTATATCTCGCTGTTAATAAAATCACCGTGTTTATTTGAATTTTTGCAGTGAAATCTGATACTTTTTTTTATAAACGTAACCAACTCATTGAAACGACACGTTTATTACTGAACTTCTAAGATTATGACGAGTTTCGCAAGCTCATAATTTACTCAGTGGTTTACAACTGAACGTAANCGCAAGCTCATAATTTACTGAGTGGTTTACAACTGAACGTAAATGGGTCAACTTTTTAAAAAGTAATATTTTTTCCTACCTTAATATGAGTCATTCTGTGATAGTATAGATTGGAACTGGCAGTAAACCGTTTTCCACAAACACCGCATTGGTGAGGCTTTTCACCACTATGTATTCGTCTGTGTGTATTTAACGAACTGGATGTGGAAAATCCTTTATTGCATACAGCACAAACGTGAGGTTTTTCACCTGGAAAATAAAGTTGATATCAATATTAGCTCGTGATAAATGATGATTACAAAAGATGGATGAAAAAAAGNCTAGTTCGTGATAAATGATGATTACAAAAGATGGATGAAAAAAAGATAATTTTCAGTTGTGCCGAAGTAGCGCAGTGATGGTTTTTAAAAGTATACTTAAAAACTCATGGAAAAAAAAAATCATAATCGGATAAAATATTAAAAAACATACACTCGAGACGTACTCATCAATTATGAAGTATATAATTTTATAGTGTTAAATTTTCTGCGTACATTAACAACGGCAATTTTTTTTTCAGTTTTTAATTATAACTACAAGAAAGTTATGCTTTCATAGGAAACATTAAAAAATGTCAAAATTCTAAAATCTATGAACTATGTTATAAATATATAATGATTATATACGTTTCAAAATGAGCGAATGAAAAGTTTGAAAGCTAATAAAATATCACCCGTATTAAATAGCATCGACTTACCAGTGTGTGTCCTCATGTGTCTCTTTAGTAACGACGGTCTGTCAAATGCCTTGCGACAAACCTCACACGGCAATAAGGTGCGCTCTCCTCTGAACGGTCTCGATTTTACCGGAGTCGTGCTGATCGTATGGATATTGTGGTCGATCGTATCTCCTGATAGTGAATTTCCCGAGGTGGATTCATCGGAAAGAGATTTGCGCTCGTCGATATCTAAACCACTCGGCGGCGATGATACCGATGAGGCGGAAGACGTGCTGAACACTCTGGACAATAGTGACATAGACAAGTCCAGAGGTGAATCTAAAATAAAATACGTATAGACATAAATAATCAAATTACTCTTAAATGTTGTTGGACTCATAACTACATTTCAACATAGACCAGATGCATGATAGTAAGTTTAGGTTAACGCGTTGTCTGTTTGATTCGATGACAATAGGGAATATCATATAGTTTTTTATGTTTGAGGCATACATTTAATGACTACCGCGAGTTTAAAATGTAATGTTGTTCTACAACGTCAGAAACGTAAAGTTTGCGCGAATAACAACCGAGACATTTTTTTTTTCATTTAAAACGGAATATTTTCCGCTTTAAATGAAACAAGTCTGGGTGAATAATTGTCGTACAATATTATTTTTATTATTCACTGGTAATGTAATAGAAATCGTTTATGTTGAACGCGCTATTCTTAGTTGCCGTGGACTTGAAACGATTGCTGCGTCCCTAAAACGACATGGTCGTTGTCTTCATGAGCAGACAGACGCAAATCAAGTTCGTGACACTATGCATATCCACCGGCTGTCGATATAACGCACAATACTCGGACGGCCGCCAAACAATAGAAGGACGTGCCGCTACCGTTTGCAATTGAACGCCGCCGACTGTACAAGCCCATATCACCGCCGCCGCCGCACAATCACCAATAGCCACCAGAACAATGGACAAACCATATAATATATGGCACGGCAGTATTGGTCTCAGATTCTACTTCTTTCTCCCTCGTTTCAGTTCTTTATACGTATGATTTTCTATGCGTGCGCGTACTTTTTTTTTCCATTCGAATAAGACTATAAACAGCACCTGAGTCGTTAAAAGCGATTCTCGATGGACACTGACGATGTTCGGCCCGGATTCGAATTCGATCTGGGAATTACCATATAATCACAGCGCGTTTGAAATTTTCCATCGGGTACAGTCGCACTCCCAATGAATACATTTCGCTTTATTTTGTTACGAATCCATTTGAGCAAATAAATAACAGCAGTCGAGTTGATGTTATTTTTGCAGTACGTATAAGGAATTGCGCAAGGTCGTGTAATGTAAAACTTGCAATTACAATCTATTGGAACGTTACGAAGACCTTTGGTTGTCGCCTAAATCGCGTAGTTGAAGATCAGTAATTTAATATGTATATACATAATTTTAAATAAATACAATATATTATCAATATTCAATATCTGCTATTGAATTTTTTTGTTGGAATCAATTTCGAATAGGTTTTCTATGAAAATATGACAAGTTTTTAAAAAATAAACGTGCCTTACTGGATACCGAGACAAATATTTTTATTACTGTTATTAATATTAATGTAACAATGTCCATATGAAGCGTGACGCGTAACAGCATAGTCCAGTAACCATTTTTCCACTGGTTTCAGATGATCGCAGATCCATTGACGAATGTAATTAGCTGGGTGAATCAGTGGTGGAGGAGGCGAAAGAAAAAAAAATGGTAATGTATTGTTGATGTGGACATGGCTCGTGCGTGCCTAATGTACGCTTGTTAGATTCGAGAGTAGAGAATAAAAAAATAATAATAACACACACGTGTAGCGCACACGGTTGATGGCGCATACCACTCGTGTTTACAATAGTCGATAGTTATATAGATGCGCTTCTAGCACGAAGATTAACTAACTCCCGGTTAACGCTTGTCCGTAGTCAAAGAGGAAGCAATGATTTCGTGTTGAGATTTAAAGATTGAGAAAACGAGGTGTTGTCGAGACAATGGTCCAAAGTGTGCCCCAGCGTTTGTAGGTCATTATTGCAGACGTCACGTTTTGAGATTGAAAAGAGTTCTGACTTTTCGGACGGCTATTCTTTTGTCCATCGACAATTCTGATTCCTTTCAATTTGAAGAAATAACTACTGACTGACAACCGCCGGTCAGACACGGACATCCATAGAGATCCAAAATGCGTGCGCGTTTTTTTACCTCTTTTACAGTCCGTTCTCTGTATAAAATCTCGATTCAAGTCGGGCCACAATAGAACACAGTACAGGAAACAGTCGATTACTTTATATCGACCGGATGTTGCGTTTTCTATAGTTGGTACTCGAAAAGCTTCGCGCAGTTTTAGTTGATAGTACAACTACAATTTATTCGATATTTTATGATCACGTATCGTTTTGATCTAAGCACTTTTAGAAACTCCTCTACTGTATACCAGTGTTTGCTCCGTTCGACTATTCGCTGGCCAGTAGGTGTTACACATACACCAAGATTTGTTATGCTATAAAATAAAAGACGCCATTAACTCCTCGTAATTACTACGTGTATCGGAACTCCATTCAGTAATTTATTTGAATTTCGTCGTAGTCTTTGATTTATATGTGACTGTCATGACTAATTACTATCTTGATAGCATACTGTACGTGAATAATAACACAACGTTTGTGTGGAGCTATGAGATACTGAGTATGAGATATGGAAATATCGTTTCCGGAATTACTAGTACCAAGTGAAACGTTATATTTTCTTACATCGAGTAAAAATGAACCTGAAGAAATACTATATCTAAATGCATGCGTTCAGTATGATTTTATAATTGGACTGAAGTGTTTTCTGTGTAGTTGCTCAGGCACGCTGATTATATTAATCACACGTTACAAGTTAAACTTTCTAATGTATCATTCAAAAGAATTGATAAACTACTTGTAATGAATGACATGGGTGAATATATTTTTGTGACTACAATTTAACCGATCTTAGTTCAGTTCCAAATTGTTAACTATACTGCGCTATTAGAGTGCATTATTGTTTTCTATAAACTCCTCGGGAGAGGAACGAGCAGGCGCATATTTCAACTGCATTCAATGGAAAGCATTAAGTACATTTTATGCGGTAAATTTGTAATAATATCTCGAGATATGAGTGAATGATTATATTCATCGGTTATAACTAACGATTTTTCTCTTCTAACGCGCCACATAAAAAAACTCAAGAAAACGCTCGTTTTGACAAAATAAAGCCGAGTTGAAATGCATTCTCCGAGATCTACAACTGTAGTACCGCTCCGACTGCAGTAATGGTGGAGTCATGTCGTCATTGGCGGAATGCACCGAATTGTTGCTATTGCTGCCGACGTCGTCCGTCGAAACCGTCACCTTGGCGATATAGTGCCCGCTAAAAGATAAATATGGCATTCCGGGGACCCCCGTTCTCAGTCAAAGGCACCGACTTTCCCATTGTTTCCCGCCACTGTTTCGTATACAATAACCGTATCTATAATGCATAGAAAACGTTTATATGTTATTGGCTTCAGACGGGTAATTATTGTTGGCCATCTCGTTGGTTTTCGTCGTCCGCACATTATAATATGTGGCCGCCGTGGCTTCCGTTTATACACCACCGTTTGTGTATAATGCGACCGCGGTTCAATTAGCCGACTATTTGCATATGTGGACAGCAATTACTGCAAGTCCATTTTGCGAAGCGCAACTACTTCGGAGTTGCCGCCACTGGATACATTTGCGGACAGTTATATCTGAGATCAGTCGGACGCCAGAGTCGTGTCACTTTTCTTATATGACGTACGAATCACGTGTCTATACTTAATGCGCATCGTTAGATACGTTTTTGGTAGGAAAATTGCTTTACGACAAAGTGGTTTTTCAAAGTGCTCACGTTGTTCATCGGTTCGTTTTTATATGCGAATAAAAATGATGGAAATTCGAGGCGAAACAAAATATATAAAAAACTTAACGATAATATCATAATAATTAGCAGTGATATTTTCAAGTTAAGAAGCTCGCGTAAAAAGAAAGTATATTTATGGTATTTGATGTGATCGCGTCGTCTTAAACCAAAGCGTAGAGTCGATATCAACAAACCGTTATCAGAGTGATTTTACTGTGAAATTTCTAAAATTTCATTACCGCGCGAAATGCCTTTGCGAATGCCGATTAATATGAACTTTGTTTAACCTTTTATCAGTAATCGCCGCGCGTGTTATGTTGACACTTTGGAGTTGACTATCGGGAGGTGCATCGAGAATGTAATAGATACGCTATGAGGAATATCATCAGAAAAATGCTCTGATCGATTCCGTCGTGCGACTTACCTTCGAGAATAGTGTCCATGGTCCGCCTGTAAAGTGTATTTCTTAGATAGTGGACGGCAGGCATGAAGAAAATTTCTTCCGGGCTCTCTGGAAGAAAGTGTACGATCAGCTCCGAGTTCGCAGGTATGTTTTTGATCACCTCGTACATCGGCTCGCCTGTTATAAATAATTAAGTACATAAATAATCGAATACATGTTGTAGACGACGGCGTACAGAAATGTGACGAAACGCAGTGTAATTCTCACACGCCGTAATGAGCATCGTCGGATTGACTACAAATCCACGAAACACGGTGTTAAACCCTGAACAGGTTCAACGAGATACCCGAATATAAGCGTAATGGTCGTGAATAAATATTAATAATAATAAAAACGTATATCGGTTAAACAAAAACAAATGGAACCGGTTGCTGATATTTCACATGATATACATACAAGCTATGCCAAGGTATACCTTTTATTTTGGTTCCCAATACGTTGACATGTTGTTCAGAATGATGCTGGGTGATTTTCAAAAACCGGACCCAATTACAATAACGCACTCGGAGTCTGTTCACCTCAGTAACTTGGTCGTAGCACCCAAATCTGTGTCTTATCTGAAACAATCGACCGACATGTACATGGTTAGTTGCATAGAATAAAACGCACAGCTATTAAAATAGTAATGGCCTTAGGTACCCATAAACCATTAGCAATTGTTTGGAGATTTTTTTCAATTTATCTTAGTAATTTATGTGAACCATAAAATCACTCTTACACAAAACCACTTTTTTAAGTGCGCAGTACAATGAATGTACACGATGGCGATAAATTTGAAAAATACAGTAGTAAGGTTTGTTTATTTTTAATTGCGACAATACGATTTTCTAAACTAAATTATATTTGTTTTATCTCGATGGAATCATGAGTCCTTTTAGACCGACACCACTTGCTAGTCATTCTTGTTTTTTATGCTTATTAACATTTATAAAACATTCATGTTGCATTTACTCATTGCGAACTATCAGAACTCATAAAATTTACAACATNAGGTTTGTTTATTTTTAATTGCGACAATACGATTTTCTAAACTAAATTATATTTGTTTAATCTCGATGGAATCGTGAGTCCTTTTAGACCGACACCACTTGCTAGTCATTCTTGTTTTTATGCTTATTAACATTTATAAAACATTCATGTTGCATTTACTCATTGCGAACTATCAGAACTCATAAAATTTACAACATTTAATTGTAACAAATACTCCGATTGTTGCTGATTAGTAATATTTGAATAACCGAAGGGAAAGATAATTTTCTATTGGACTTAAACGCATTTGCCGGCTTTGTTCATCGTGTATAAGCAATTATAACGGATTAACGACAAACAAGCGGCAGATTTAAAGACATTGGACAAGACGTAAAATAAAACAACCGAGATTTCTTGAATACATTTTTATTTTATAAAAACAACTAATGCAATTATAGAAAAATTTCAAGCGTGTGGTAATCGGACATTTGAAGAGCGCTTACAAATTATAACTTATCCAATCAATTAGGAGTACATGGTATGAAAAATTTTATCATACTAATGTTTAATGAAATAATAATTCACCAATTTGACGCAAACATTAGTTACTCCGGACGTTGAGAGAAACCAAATAGTTTGAATTAAATGTACACATACTGTAACGGCTAAATGTCAATTATTCAAATTATAGATTAGGACAATGGGAAAATTCTAATGGGTAATGGGCACTATATTATACAGTTATAAGAAAATTGAATGCATTTATGAGCATCGCTTTGTGCTGCTTTGATCAACGAAATGATATTTTGTTCCCAACGTATAATCTCATATTATAATAAAATTGACGCGTTTAATATGTCATTATTATTTTCAATCACATTGATAAAATCTCAGTAAAAAATAAATAAAATTTAATTGCTACTTCTAGAAATATAAAAATGTGTGAATAATGACCGTCGTATATTTATAGATTATTTCAATTTTATACCATTACATATCAGAATCTAATGTATGGATTGCTATTAGAAGGCGTTTCTAAATCAGAAAAAATGTCCTATTCGGTAAATACGGTTGACAAGGACGATAACAATAGTTGCGTGTAAAAAATAACGTGTTGAAGACTTGTGGTAGTGATGTGAGTAGGTATGTAACATAATAATATTATATATGTGTTTAATGCCCACGGAGATCTCTTTTCTTAGTGTGTGTACACAGTTTGACGGGTCAATAGAGATATAAATATTCACTAACCGACCACGGCATGTTATTGATGTTTGCTAACCTTATGAACTATTGACGGCACTTTGCATCCCTTTGCTATTACTATACAGTCTTATGTTTTATGATGCACAGGGAACGTGACTGTTTTAACGCACGTTTTGTGACCATTGGTCGGCATACGAGATGCTTCTGCATTTCAGTTCAGTACATCCAACCGCACTCAATCCGAACTGAAAGAGCGTGAGAATATGGTGTCAGCGGTTATAGTGCTCGGAATAATTTACAACAAAATCTTGAATTATCGGCGAATCGATTAAATGACATATTGACCAATTAAAAATCTAACAAGGCTTCCTTAGAAGATAACATCCTAAATGAATTCAAAAATATTGATTATTCGTTATATTATTTTGAATAATAAATATATTTAAATAAATTTAAAATGTATTGAATTCGAATTTCAAGATATTAATGAGCAGTTTCATGCGCCTTAAATATATGCTATGTATATCAAAGTCTCATTTTTTTTCTCCAAATGTCTAAGAATATTGAGCTATCGTTAGAATGATCGTATGTTAAAACAAATATTAATATTCATCAAGCAACACATTATTGCAAGAAAGATTCGTTTACTAATTAATCAGTGAAAATAATGTAAAAACAATTTTTTAACAAAAAAAAACATAAACTTTCCTAACTGAATATGTATTTTTGAAATTGCTATCGTAAATTATTCCTGTAAATCGAACTGCATAAGAATAAATAACGAACTGTAAGAGTAATATTTGGCTGAGAGATCAGTTCAATCTCGGTATTAAATGCATTCGATTCGCATAAGCACTAGAAATTTGTTTTCCATTAAATTTTGACGCACAATTTCTGTTTTTCAAATAAGTCTGTAATTTTCAAATAAATGTAAATATTTTTACATTCGATTTTACGATATATATTAAATTGACGCGATGAGAAAACATAAAGTTAACATGTTTATTGTCGAGCAACACATAAGAAATTTTGCCTCTCGAGCTGCTTACTCCAACAGAAATCGCTTACAAATCGTAAGCTGTAATATTGTCGGCAATAACGACAATAATGAATCACTTTTTTTATAGGTCTATGTTATAAACGACGTGAAGAGACCAATAGTAATTTATTTACCAAAAACCGGTATTAGGATTACGCGTGTCTTCTTCGTCGAAATCAAAAAAAAAAAATATTTCAAATTCCACGTAGTTTACGAAAACTGACTGGTACATAATGTACCATAATAAGTGTTTGTTTTTGTTATTTATTCGTTTAATTAATTAATTATTTATTTATTTAATTATTTTCTTTAGTTTAATTAAAACGGAATATATAACCGAACATTGATAGAACACTGAGTAAACGAATTATTTCCCAGTTTTTTCATTTTTCTGACTCGTCATATTTGTACGGCATTTAAATTTATCACGATCGCTGTTATCAAATTGAATTCGAGTATACTGACCGTGAAAAAAACAATTTTACACCAGGAAAACATGAGATGATGCGCGTTGACTGTAAACACCGTACAGCGGCCGCCGCGACCAAAGCACCCAACCCAAGTCCAAGACGATTATTTGTTTTTTACCGTATTTGTTTAACCGAACGATTGGCGATTTCACGGACACGTATACCCTTGTCCGCGTGACGGTCGTCTAAACGGTTCCACGTCCTGTAATTTTCGATTTTACCCGTTTTTTCATCCTATTGGCGGTAACCGAAATTAAGTATTATTTATTCGGCACCCCTTTCGTACGCCTCAATACGTTATTGTAAATCGCACCAGTGTTATTGTTATAACAGTGTGCGGCGGTGGACGTGTCCGTTCCGCGAGATTTGCTTTTTAGTCGCCTTTTCTAACTGCGAACATGCATACTGCTTATAATCTTTATTTCCATTTACCGTGGATTTTTTTTTTTTTACGTTACATTTAAACTTTTCAAAACACACGATGTCCTATTCTCGTTAGGACCACCGCCTTGTTACGCGCTATTTGACAATCGCGCGTGACCACAGCGGCCCGACAACGAAATAGTTTCCAATAGACCTCCGCAACAGCTTCGTGATTGCTATTTCAACGTGGAGATGTCTGTGATCGTGTTCTGAAGTAGCTTGATTACTCGAGTAAATAGTTTACAGTACTATAGTTTAAATGCTATTCGAGCAAACTTTAAAAAAACACTTATCTCATCCGTTATAAAAAGTTAGCCTTCGCCTATTTCGTTGAAAATATTTTACATGTCCTATTTCGTTTTGCGCTATATCGATACAAAGTGTATTTTAAAAATGATCACATTTTATTGAATTTTTAATCGAGTACTTTTCTATGACGATAAGATAATTAACTTCGGAGAAAGTTTTTGACTTATTTTTAAATATTACAAACAAAATAGAGAAATAATTTCGTCGATCGGTAGCAGTCAACATGTCAAGCATATAGTTATAATATACAGTGCTTTCGTTTTTCTAACATATAAAACGGCTACCGGTCATTGATATTTTTTAGAATTTTTCATGTCCTCGGGATGACGTGCAATGTTGTAAATAAAGTATGATTTTCAGTAATCGTTATTTAAGTTTTGTTTTGATCTTTTAGCATTAGGACTTTTTACTTAAGTTTTATTTAGATGATATTTGATATCATCGTCAATACAGCGAATCTTTCAACTAGATATCTTAGTGTTGTGTCCATGATAATTATAGAGATCAAAGTACGCTCAGCCATCACATGCAGCCTATGTGCGTAAATTGGTTCTTGAGTGTTTCATATATTCTCTAAGTATATATATATATATTTGCAGCGACTAACAAATAATTTTTATAATTTCAGGATGCTGTCGAAAGAAAATATCCATTTCTACAAAATCGCCGTTTCATTATCTACATTCTTCGGTCGCCCGGTAAAATTAACTAAAGAAATAAAAAATGGTAATAGAGCGCGATACAGACGTTCTAAATTGCATGCACACTGTTCGATACAGTGTTTTTGTCCGGGAGTCAATTTGTAAGCAATTTAAACTAGTCCAAGGCGGCTCTCTCACTATTATAATAATACTGTACATAAATAAGTATGTGTATACGAGAGTAGCTGCCGGGTATTACAATGGCATCCGATAGTATTAATAATGACGATTGCGGTGGCGAGCCGAGGGGGCAATTTCAATTAATCGGTGGCGGTGGGAGTATAATAGTAATTAACGAAAGAAGTCCTCGTCAGTCCTTTACTTGCGTCCCATACTACTCCGACAGTGTACCTACTAACAGAAACGCCTTTCTATCGCGTACGGGCAACTTACAGTGCGTTTAACAATAACAATGTTGTTTTTATATACATTGGATTCACATGACCTGAACTCGGATTTTCAAACGCGTCAAATCGAACAAACAAGGAAGTTCGATTTGGTGGGATTTTATTGGAGCCGGGTGCTCTCGGTCGACAATTTGATGGGCGGCAATGATAACGCGCATCTAGTAGCGACCTGCCTATGATTGATGGTCAATTTATTACACTTACACGTTCGGCCGATCCGCCGAAAGCTATTAAAAATCGTGGCTTTTATCGTATCATCTACTGGTCCATCGGTGGTTGGATGCAGTGCTGCTGTTGCCGCACTCTAATAGTGTTTAAACGTGATCTTTATCGGAATTAATCGTTTTTCCAGAGTAACAAGTGCCAACGGTGTTTATAACTTCATATACCGTAGCGACACGGTACGTGTACTCTGTGAATCAAGTAGGAGGAGGAGGAGGAGGCAATCGTTCGTCACACGTTTTTTTGCGCACGACATATACTCCCAAAAGCGAGCACTTGTCATTTTTTTTTATTTACGTTTAATGAAAAATCACGTGGCTGTAATGTTATTACTTTTTTAATCGATTCTCGGTCACTATCGAGGTTCTGGAAACGGTATAATTTCACACTATTCCTTTGAATAAGTCATTTGTTTTATTTTTTACTTGTACAAAAAGGCAATTAATATTCGTACTGACAAAAATCAATTAAAACGCGGTACTGTACACGTGCATTGGAAATCGAACGCGGTCCGCTCACTGTTTATGTTTTATTATTGTACGGATCACAGTGTGTATGTATATAATATTTATAGTTGAGGTCACGCCCAATGATCTCACGGGCTATTTAATTAAGCATCGTGCATAGGGCACGCAATGGAATTTTAACAGGCAGTTAAAAACTGTTGGGCATATTCCGATTGTATATATACATTTTTATTATTATGATTTTATTTTTTTTTTACATTCAATTTATCATAACGTACTCGCGAGCGTAGGTTTAGATATGTAACCCGGGAGCGATACATCCTTGGTCCGGTTCTACCTGATGCTGCCGCAGTTGATTCAACAAACACGTTTATCGAGACTTATCGGTATTATGAACAGACCGTATATTCATTTATTTATTATTATTATTTCACCGGCGGCACGACTATATAGCACCCGAGAAAAATTATTTAACGATTGCAAGCACAGATGTTACGGTGAGAAGTTCTTGTGCAGTTTGTACACAAAAACGTTTTTATTTGGCTCGTTAATAATTTATTATTTCTACAGTTTTATTACACTTTGACGTCGCGCTAATTTACTCGACAATTTTAATAGCGCGCTTTTTTCAAGTCGAATATTTTTATGCTACACATTTGTTTCCATTAAAGATAATCGTTACACACCTTAAAATATGCAAATATTGTTAATTAAATATGATTGAATAATTACCCCCGCTCGTGTAATTTGAAAACATTTGTTATTTTACTTTTGAAATTAGCTTTTGACGTACTTCTTTGCACCTTGGAATGTTTGCTAACCGGTTAATAGTAATAAAAGCGCAAAAATTAAAAAAATTAAATGTTACATTACATAATGATAAAACACAATCGCGCTCTATGACCCTTTGTCATGTGTAATTTATCTTACTTACAGTCCACTATTTGTACAGTATTTTTCTGTACGGCTTATGGCCGTTTAAGCAGAATGAACATTATCTGCGGTAGTCAATCGGTATTTTATACTAAAACAATTTATAAATGCAATAACGCAATATTTACACGGCTCTTTGGGGTGTATGTAAAAACTGCCGACGACTCCCACGGCGGCATCGGACGGTGTTTATTATACACACTCACATATTACAGCCATTGATAATCTAGTGAAAGCCATAACTTTGGGTTGCCGTACCTCGGATAACGTCGAATCTCATGATCAGTATTTACAAACGCATGTGTTTATGGAATATGCTCTATGGAAATGATGAGAACGTACTGTAGGAAAGATAAATCTGGCCGATATGATCGTAACCCAAAGATAAAAAACAAACAAGGTGCAAAAGGTTTTTTTTGTCAAGATGATTTGATTTTACTCTTAACATATTTTTATATTATTATTATAAGAGAATATAGTTCAATTAAAATGTTTTCCGAAATAAAATTTAGCGAATTCCAGTAATTTTAATTAAATTATTATTTATTTCCCGCGTAAATTTGTGATTTATTTGAATAATTATCTAAAGGAATTCACAGAATGAAATATTCGTACCAATTAATTTATAACACAACAATTACAATGGCATTCTCAGCGTGAACAATGAATCATTGAAAACGCCTTTAAGGAATTACAATGAATTACTTAATTCAGCAGTGCAACTGGCTAAAATTAGCGGAATCATACAGTTTTCAAGTATTTTAATTATGAATCAAAAAATGAAAAAAGTACCTACCAACCAACTATGGGTGTACATGGCGTGGCTATGTTTTGATTTATGTTTATTAGAATAATATTATTTAATACGGTGCGTTTGAAGAATCGTACAGTAGGTTGAAATAATAGCTGGAAGTCACACTAGAATTATTATAATTTGACCTCTGTTGAAATTGATGACTTCCACACGTATAAAAACACACTCGGACAACAATATTATTAATGAATACACGGCTGATCGAATAGAGTACAAACTACAACACGTTTTCACTCTATATGTGCTTAACCTCCCAATAAGAATGGCGCGATTAATAATATCAGAAAACTAGTCAGACTAGAGAAACCAGAGGGCTACCGATGGATCAATTGCTCCGTTTAAATCGTTTGATAAGACGGCGGCACTATCGATTTTCGAAGATGGCCCGCTTTTGGAAATAAATGAATGCACCGAAACCGCCAGGAGCTGGATGATAAAAAAGTTGTATTTTATTTATTTTTTTTCAGTTTGAATGGAAAAATAAAATTACACGCATATTATTACCATTATTATTATAGGCTTATTGCCTATTACCTACGGGCGAGACGTGCCGGGTTCCAGAAAATGAACGGAAGCCGTCAGAAATGAATATCAGAAAATTGGAATTATAGAATATCAGAGCGTGGACGCCCAGTGTTATAATAAAAAGTCAAAGCGACGGCAATGTAAGCCTTCGGGCAAAATGTTAATACACGAGTCAGCGAGAGTGTACTACCGGTTTGAAACGTGTACACTTCCAGAGTATTTTTTAACATGACCGTTTCTTCCATAACCCGATAATTACTAGTAGACCGCTTTCCCGATTTTGTCTTCTCGCGTGTACCATCTCGTTGCTGTAACGTCCAGCCGCTACCGATTCGATGAAGTTACTGTAATTACGGTTATCACAAACCGCATGCATACTACCGAGGCAACACCACAGCTAGTTGATAAGTGTTGCCGTGAAACTTGATCGTTTTCCGATAAAGGTTCTCGCTAGGCTTATTTAAGTTTATCAAAAAATGACAAATTTTCTAAAGGGAAACATAAGAATAGAACGATTTATTGTTTTTCCAACGGACAGGTGGTATGGTTGACTTTTTTCATTGCTTTTTTTATCTACACCATAATGTTCGACGACCACACAGCCCCAAAGGGGATCAAAGAAATAATAATAACACTTAATAATATGACTGACCGACGGTGGTTGACTTATGGACGAGAAGTAGGAGTGCTACCAGTGCGCGCAAGAGACGCCTCAGGCGCGGCGCATGAAGTCGGACCTCTTCATGTCATGAATGACCTGACCAGACCACTTTACTTGAATAATAATAACGTGTACATACATTTTTCCTCTCATTCTCCGCCTCTTTCTTTAATGTATTCCTGATGTGCATAAGGCACCTGACTGCGAAGTACACTACACACACACACACGTAAAAAATGTTGACATGTGGAGTAAAAGGAGTAATTTCGCTTTACCTTTTTTTACTTCCCTGGTGTAATTATACGTGGAGCGGTTGGGTTCTATAAAACTCGAGCGCGAGCGATATCTCTTACCTTTATAGTGGTATAATAATTAGTTGTAAGCGGTTAGTAGTTTTTACACGGTCCGAGTACTAACTGTTTATGGGTATTCGATGCATATGTATTATTTTTTACTCGAAATTGACTACTCGCTTATTACTAGCCGAAAGTAGAAACTTTAAACGTATTTGTCACGATGTAAATACATATTTTCTATGTAAAACTATCAAGGTTATATCGCTAACTAGTCATACAAATGTTGCATGCCAATGTTAAGTTATTCTGGTAGGAAAATCTCGAGAAAAAATTACCAAGAAGTAAATAATGGTGCGCGTTGCATTATTTATGAAATACATCAACTACCTTTCAATAAGTAGGCGAATAATTATAACTAGAAATATGCAATAGGCAAAGATATGTTTTGCAATAAGTTCTAAGTAAATATAATTACAAAACACCATCTTTAGTAGATTGACCATTACAAATCAAATACAACAGGACGCCCGATTTAATCAAAAAGGGTTTCTCAACGAATATTAGATTATTGTCAACGCGCATAGCGTATGTCTGTCAAGTTGTCAGTCTATAATAAACCGGTATAAGTTTTATAGAAGACATTTCAATAATTTATGGTTGTCCATTTGTAATTTTTTTAGTGAACTGCGACAACGATAAATATAAAATATTCAAGTGATTTCTTCCCGCTTGTGTTTTTAGGCTTACTGATAAAGTTGTGAGCGCATAGTTGATAACCATATAGTTTCAGCCACGCGCCGCACGAGTCACCGACGATTTCTGAAATCTTTTTATCGTGTCTTCTTCGTTCAGTCGACAATAGTGGCCGCAGTTCTCGATATGGGCATTAATAACAACAATCCAGTTTCCATAACACTAAATGATGAGAGAAAGCCGATAGTGTAGCAGTGCTTCTTGTGTCGCGAATATGACACCGTGTTTATGTTTTTACAACCCGACCGCGTACAAAATAAATACTCTTGATTTTTCCATCTTCACTTGTAAAGTGACGACCGTCCGCTCATCTTCCGTGACGGCAATAAGGTCATCGGAGCATATCACGTGCCATACTCCAGTTTTTTTTTATTGGATATTCGCTAAAGCTACGACGATTTCTGTGTCAGCTCGCAGTTTTTACTTTCTTCGTTTTTATCCATTTTAATGTGTTTTTATCTGGCGCTCGGTTTTAGTTATTACTCAACATATCAAACTTCCGGTAGGTTTATGTTCTCATAAACTCTGAACAAAATCAAATTTCATAGTTAATTGCTAAGAGTTTCAGCCCGTAATTATAGCAGTTTTTTAATTTTCCAAAGTAGTTGCAGCACAATCATAAATAGCTTGTCAGTCAGTCTCTCGCTCTAAATTAAATACGTTATAGTGCTTAATGAGTCGAGATTTGTTTAAAACAATTAAACCCGAGACCACCGTCGAGTATCAATTAACGCACTGGCTGCTCATCATAATGTATTTGCATAGATTATAAACGTTACCAATTGACCTGATGATGATCGATGTTCGAGGCACCAGGATAGGGATTTTCGAAGGCGATCGCGCACTGGTACGCCTTTTGACAGGATCATACTCTCAACGATCACGTTCTGCATCACGGCGTTCATCGATCCGATAATGAGCAAAATCTCTGTCGGTGACGTCACGATAGCTCCCGTTACCCGACTTAACTGGCTCACCAGCTCTGCTATTGTAGTACGCTCGACATGATAGCTGAGATTGCCGAGGACAAAATTTTCCCTGAGGTTTTTAGATCAAGTTTATTTCAATATCAAATTTATTCACCGTAACTCATATTGAAAATCTCGGCGTTTTTTTATTTTAAATTGCCTATACTATCGAACATGATTTAGTAAAACATTACGATAAACACATTTAGTAAACTTAATACAGTTAAATAATAGTGTGACTACCGACTAATAAGATAAATTATAATTTTTGGCGTGCAATGTATAAATTTATACAAAATTATTGACGTTCAAATTAAACCTGTTTTGAAGAAAAATTTATGCCTAATAAAAACCAGCTCGTAATGCAATTATACGAATGTTAAATCGAAGCTTCTTTTTGCATAACGTATTTTTTTTTTTTTTACTGTAATTCGGTCAGATTAATTGGTTCGAAATGTAGATTTCAAACCAATTAATTTAGTTACCGATTTCGTCAACAATAAGTCATTACGTTTATATTGAAAATGACCTCGAAAAAAAAATGTCAGACATCTTAAAAAGTCATTTACCAAAAATAAACGAAATATTGTATGTTTGATTTCAATCGTTAAATTATTTCGTATTGCTCGGACTTTCTAAGAAGCGACCGTTTTTTACTGAAGTCGATCGGCATGCACGGTTACCATTTGTGTCCAACAGAATGAACAAGAGTACATCGGATTTAATTATAATGAAAATAAAACCCTATTCTCGAATGACCGCCTTGAGAGCATTGGCGGCAGTGGCCACAGTAGCCGTTCGATACGCGTTTTAATTATATACTTACCAGAACAAAATGAATGATCCAAGTAACGTTTAATGAGGTCCAATCGACGAAAAACAACGGTCAGTTTGTTTATGTATTCTTGTAAAAAAAAAAAACAATAATAGTATTACGATCACGGATACGAATCGATAATAATGGGGGTACTATTGACAGTCGGCTGCTTTCCATTCTTTTTTTATCATTTTCTATGGTAAACGGTATTCATAATATAAATACGTTCTTTTATTTATTATGTTCCGCAGCGGCTTTTGTTCAGTAACAGTTCTTATTTTTTGCCTCCTCTCCGTCTTATTTTTACAATTATTTACATAATGCTCATCTCGAACTGGGTACGCGTGGTCGCACTTAGGTACACCGAGAGACACTCCTACGGCCATTGAAATCAAATCCATGAATCGACTTACACCGCTCTATTTGTTCTTGTTCGCCGTCCGTATCTATTCGTGTTATCTATCACTCTAGAAAAATATTATCGTTGGGCGAAATCGTACGGACTCCGTTCGAGTGCAAATGTTCACCGTGACAAAAACGTTCTTAACCGGAGCAAAATACCGTTTTGGAATTCATTGTGATGCAATGTTGAGCCATCAAATATAACGCAATGTACAATCATTATTTGTACTCGAAGAGTTCGGAACGCAATTTCGAGTCGACAAAACGGTTTGTTCACGTGCGTTTTTTAATTATTTCCACGGCGTTTACAAGGTGCACACATTTACAATAAACACCATCTACGAGTCCTTTGGAAATCGCAGTCAGTACATTTGGTTGTAGCGAACGAGTAACGGGAACGCGATGACAATACAGAGGCCACTTCAACTGTCATATACTTTTGCACGTGACACTAAGGGGGTGGACAGTGTTCAGTGCGTACAGCACGTTGGAGACACCTCGGTGATCGCGAAGGAATGTCTCTGCAATGGTCACGGCGCACAGTGGGACCAAACGCTGATTTAGCCGGCCAAAAGTACCATTTTTAAATCAACTAATAAAAATTTTTTTTTTAGCAAATTTTTTTTATTATATCCTTATAAGGTCATGTACAAAAATTCAAGGCCAAAAATTGATATAGTAATGGTTGGGTGCTATTTAAATATCATAACACTGTATTTTTTTGTTTTTTTTCTAGGATTTTTATTATTTCTTCAATCATTTTTTCCTGCTTAATTAAAAACCTAAATTTTTTTTTTTTTAATTTAAAATGTTTAAAAAGTCATCGGCTTTCAAATTTACTAAGAAAAAATTTTTATTTCTTTTTTTTTTTAATTTTAATAATTTTTTACACACAAAAAAATGCAAATACTTATTTTACATTGTTTTTTAAAGAGTTTAACTCAAAATTACGCAATATTACGATTACACCAATACATGCATGTTGTAGAAGAACTCTTAAGCTACAATTACAAAAAAAAAAATTTTGCGTCAGATTGCATTTGAGCCCTGCACATAGAATTTCCCTATAATAAACGTGTATTTTTGTAAAAATTGNAAGGATATAATAAAAAAAATTTGCTAAAAAAAAAATTTTTATTAGTTGATTTAAAAATGGTACTTTTGGCCGGCTAAATCAGCGTTTGGTCCCACTGTGCGGCGTGGTCTCGTGGAACGCCACTATTTATGATTGGCCTGACGTGGGATATGCGTGCGTGTGCTTTGTGCCGCAGCAGTGGTCGCGGTCTTTTGTGTAGCCGCACGCGTCGCCCGACATACATACACAACTTGACCGTCGTCGCTACAACATGCGGCCACTCCGGAGCCTCTTTGTGCGCTCCATTGTATATAGTTCATACACTGGTAAGTGTGCGGCCGTGTTTCCATGCTTCACTGGCCCTTCCCCTACACGCGTTGTCATCGGCTCGGATGATTTATCTGCGCGGAGGCTGCGAAACAAGAGGTTCAGAATTTCCCCAATACAAACACATGAATTGTATGTTCGAGGTGACCGTCGTGACGGCCGCACGACACATGGGCACGCCGGGGCAGCTCGACCCAGGCGACAACGCGGCCACATCTTGCCAATTATAAACGGATTGACAGAGACGATACGTTTCCAAACGGCGAACGCTATTGTTTTGTAAAATAATTACCATGTTACATGTCTGCGTTTGAGACGATTTTCGGTCGAATCTAAAAAGCCGCCTATGTAACAATAGTGGTGCACATACCGCGTGGAATTTCACAGACGACGGTTGAAGAACCCATTAACACCAACCAAAAAAATAACCGCCGAATGAAGACGACAAAAAAAATCAGAATTTCAGAGATAACAATGTACCGCGCCCGAATGTAACAAGTGATCGTCGGCGTTTTTCGCATACCGTCGTAACGTCGCGAAAATGCCCGTGTGATAAAAACATGTACTCTCGAGTATGTTCGCAGTGTTTTTTGGAAGCGACGAAAAAACGCATTCCACTTCGGGTGCTATTCGTTTGTTGGTATTATTTCCAGGATTTTTTTTGTTGCACTCTTACAGAGCGTTTGGAAATCACACTGGCGGTGTGCATTTACAAAGCAAACAATTTAGTCCTCTTTAATTAAACGTTAAAAAAACTCCATGAAAAATATACTACGAATATAGTTTTTTTTTTTTCAAATAATTTTGCAGCGATTAGAATTTGAATAGTTTTGTTAGTTCGTTTTTTCAATATTTCAAATTTTTTGCACGAGTACTAAGTTATACTATACGAAATTTACCCTAAACACAGAACTCTCATTAACAACGAAAAAACAATACTCCGCATAGTAATTTTGCTGTAGTGAATTCCATCACATTCCAATAAAAAGCTTTTGAATATTATAATAAAATTAAATTACTTTAAAATTATTTAAGCTCGCGTAATAATTTATGCCAAAAAATTAAATGTATAAACTACTTTTAATAAGTTTAAAACAAAAGTTACAACACAGCAAAACATTTATTTTGATGAGATAATGAGCATTTCGAAATTCAAGGTTACTCAATAATCATTACTAGAAGATTCAAAAATTAAAAACAAAATTACAACGCTTAATATGAAGTCATAATACCATATCGATTACACTAAATGAAAATTAAAACCCGTATAATGTTAAATTTATACACTTCTACACGAAATCGAAAAAAAAAATACATAGCCGTATAATAACTACAAAATATTTTGGAGGAACCTAAGCCCATTTTTTTCTAATGAATACAATAAATAATACCATAGATCTATTAAAGAAGCAGTAAAGCATTTTTTCATCTTCAATTCTATATTTTTGTTCAGTGACTGATCTATACGCGTTCTTATCAACACACTATATAAACGTGGTGTGACGGTACGTGCTAACAGTGTACACGAACCGACCGTGGAAAATCGAGTCTCACACTGGACATGCTTTTTTCTTAGTTGAGTTCTACAATGGTCTAGGCTCACGCGAGTGACGAGGACACGACACTCGTCGAATTTAGAACACGAGTAGGTATCATAACAAAAAAATAATAATAAAAATAGTAAGAAGAAGGCGGAGTAGTAAAATATTATGGACACGAACACAACACAATAATGTGCCGTACCGAGGTAATTGGACTATTTTCTTGCGGTATGAAAAATTTTAATGGCTACCGGAACTCTTTATTCAAAATAATACTTGATAAATCACAACACAGAACAAATCAGCAGCCTAAACTGAAGAAAAACAGAAAAAATGACTGTAGGTCTAATTACACATCAACTCATTTTTCCTTAAAAATAATATTTTCAAGTAAAAAATAACATATTGGCATGCTAGTATTTTGAGCTAAATCTAATTGAAAAATAATAACTCGTAAATATTTTTATTAAATCCAACATTTATGAGTTACCCTTTGCTGATACATGATATCTACCTTAATCAGATGTCTTCACGGAAACGGATAACAGTTCCAGTGACTATACATTCAGTTTATACAGAAGCACATTATCAAAGATACTTGGAATAATCAAACTTTTGGGTTTAATGTTTAAACGATTTCATAGCTCATAAAGTACTCATTGGTCAGTATATTTTTCATAATATGAAACCTATAAGAAAGCATAATATGCTTTCTTAATGTTATTAAGACTTCTAACCAATAAAGGTATAACGATTTAACTTTTTATCACTTTATTACATGCATATTTAATTTTCTGTAGTACTTTTTAATAAAGTATCAGAGAAAAACTTGTTACATAATCTTCGTCTTGATTATAAAATATTTATTCCATTTAGTAAATATTAATGAGATATTCCATATTGGGTAAGTATTTGAAACATTGAGTAAAATAATATCGACCACATTGTTATTAAATGATGTTCATGAAGTTAAGTATTGAAGAGGATTAATGGTCATTTTAACGAGGTTAATGATCCTTTGATTGTCGACTAGTTAGCATTCTCCTAAAATAATAATAACGCAGGAACAGGGCAAATTAACAACACAACACGGTACTGTGTACATAATTGTAATTATTATTTTATGATTTATATACGCGATTACAATAAAGAAGACAAAAAATATTACATGCTGTCGTGGGAACGTAATACGGGAAGTATAATAACAACGACCACACATACACACTCACACATGAGTTGAAAGCTACACATAATAATTCACAGTGAATCCAGTGGATAAAGTAATACTATGCTAGTGTGTGAAAAGAAGATAAAAGAGTTAAACACTTTCAGTAAAGTGCGCGCTTCTTTTAATGGCCATGTACGTACGAACAATTATGAGTTTTTTTTTATAAAATAGAAACAATACACTGGCCCTGTTCATATCTCAGCGTGTTTAATATTTGGACACACGCACAGTAATCCTACAAGTTTCACTTGCAAACATTTCTGTACTCGTGAAAACAATAATCATATATGAGAATTATGAGAAGCTAAAACAAGATTTTGCCATAATTAGCTACAAATTTTGTGACCCTTGTAATTAATTGGCAAATGATATTGTTATTTTTTATCTTACAACAATCTCTAATTTAAACTAATTTAGTAATAAACAACTGTTATAGTAATATTCTAAGATGAAATTTTATTTTACAGTATATAACGTATCTTTATTTGAAAAAATAATTGTTTTATAGAACACCATTATTAGCCATTTATATAATATCATATTTTTAATGTATTCGTACACATATTGGTGGACCCCAAGTAGTTGGGATTAAGGCAAGGAAAAAGAAAAAGAATGTATTCATATTGGTACACCACTATTAAAGTCTCCATTTTAAAATTACAGTATTATTTTATTCTTATGGTATTTATTCTGTTAAGTAATTTTATATTATCTATATTTCCTTAATACAATAAAATATTGGAAAACTTGTAAAATGTTTTTTCATTAACCATATTTTTATTTCTCAAAAAGCGCTTAACACTTCTAAGAAGGTAGCAGGAAGTCTCCACAATTGTTTATAAACGCCGTTACACAATATATTTCTAACTAATAACTTCATGTTCTTAGAGAAATATGAACAATTGAAAGAGTAATAATAAAATATTTTATTTAAATTTTCGCAAAACTTATAGTTTTAAAAATATTTTAAAATGATTTACATAAGAAAAGAAATGATATTAATTTTTAATATTAGATAAAATTACCCAGTATTTTGCTCTTCTAAAATTAAAAATATTAAATTTTTTAAAACTTTTTACTTTAGATGCACCTTTTATGAACAAAATTTGAGTTTTTATTTTTATTTTGACATAGTGTGTTTATTTTGACTTTAACTATTAAAAATTAACCAGATTTTTTCTTTTTTGTTGTAGTTTTATTGTTCATTCAAGTAATGCATAAAAACAGAGTCGTCTCTATGAATTGCGAAGCTTTGTGCAAGTTATAAAATATTTAAAACTGTTGCACACCCTTACACCGACACCATTAAAATAATTATTTTAATTAAAATTAATAATTTAATATTATAAACGTTACAAAAAAAATTAATATTTTAACAACTCCTTTTTATCGTCTTATAGAAATGCTAGTTAGGTAATCTAAAAGATATGTAAAAGTTGTAGTGGTCAAAAATATTTATGTAGTTTTTAGTTTTGCGGGCTGTTAAGTACTTAAACAACATCTACACAATGAAATATAATCATTCAAAGTCATGCTCACTAGACCAACAAATCATGTATTTATTTATCTCCAAACGACATCTAATCTATTAGCTAAATTACGTATTCAATCTTAATAAATACTTACGTCGGTTTCGTCTAGGAACGGAAATACGTCCAATTTATCTATTCTCACAGTGCCTTGAAAGGGATAGATCATTGTGCCTCTAGGAATAGTCACATTGGTCATCACTGTGATCTCTGGATCCATGAATCTCTTCGACCCTCGATGAATATCAGCTACCGGAACGGCTTGTAACGATAATTCTTTCGGTATGAGTACGCACGTCTCCATATTGCAAATGAAATCTGTTCACAAATGGCTTAATCAAACCGAACCGTTAAAATATCACTTTATTTCCCAATTAAAACAGAAAAAAATGAAATTTTGATAATATTAAAAAACTATCATTTGGAACTCAGAGTAATTTTTCATTAGATTAAAAACTCCTGTTGATCATGTTGTCTTAGAATAATAACTTGAAGTCAGTTGGCATTGGCCTTGTTCGAAACACACGCGTCGCGTACTTGCACATAAACACACCGGTCGATCACTATGCACTGTGTTGCTTCGTGTTGTGCTATACTGACGGGTAAATTGTCGTTCGGCCGGCTATTGACTACTGAAGAAGTGCAAGGCCACGACAAGAGCACGTGGGCATTACCGGTCGAGTAGCATACAAGACGATGGGCGTATACTTGTGGCCAATCCTCGACACAACCGGTTCGTTGTACATGGACCAATCAACGCACCGTATGCATTCTCATCACCACTACCACCTCTACAGCCTTCGGTCTCTGACGAATTTATTATTGTCTTCCACCGTTGCTTGTTCGGGTACAATCGCTACCGGTCTTCTTTAGTCTTCACAATAATTAAAGTTAATCGGGATTTCCCAATAGACTACATTTAGTAATGATTTATACAGTGACTATATGTCAAGACATATTTGGGTAAATAAAACCGTAACAACATACAAGTCGTTGACAGATATTAAGTACCCGTGTAATATATCAGAAGTAAATTTTAAAAATATTGATATCTAGTCAATATATACGAATAATATGTTTATTTACAAACTGGTAATCAAAATATATCAATTAAATGATAATGGTAATCTTCAAATTCAACCCCTTGGTTAGCGTGATATCCAGACTACATATCAAACTATCAGATGCAAATATATTTTTACTATTTATTATCTTAAATAAAAGTTCATATAATTTGTACAACTGATATGTCATAAAGGTTTAAACTTTGTTTTTACAATTCCCGTCCGTGCATAGACGGGGATGTTAGAGATCCCATAAGCAAGTCTATCAAATTTTTATCGTATTAAAATTTTAATGATTTTAAAAAATTAGAACTGCCTTTTTCAAAATTCTAATAAATAAAACCAATTTTCAAGTCAGATAAACAAGTCTTAAATTAAAGGGTTTTTGTCCAATTAGTAAAAAAAAACTAACTTAAGAAAATGCATCACTTTTTCCTTAAAGAAATCATTTTTTCCTAAAAGAAAAATATTCAATGAATGTTTTCAAGTTAATAAAGAATAAATGACTGATAAAATTATCAAAATTTGTCGTTAGGCAAAATTATAATTTGTTCTCAGCTACTTTTTAGCTAAAATTTTATTGACTATTTGACTTTGAAAATATAGAGGAAATCGATTTTCAAGACTAACCATCCAATAACTTTATTATTTGTATTTAACTTTTAACGATTTCTATATAAAATACCTGATTGGATCTGTTTTAAATGCGGAACGGTGTTTAACTAAAACAATGAATTTCAACTGAAACTCGGTATGACAAAATAATATTGACATTTAACTGAAATGGTCAAGTTTATTATATTTCACAAATTAAAAGATTGTTTCAATTAACCCTTGATTATTCTTATATTTTTATTAATTTTAAGTATTAAACACCAGAGAAAAACAAATTTCCTACTTTTTTTCATAATATCCCAAAACTCGATACAACCAAAAGTTTTACATATTTCATAATTAAGAGCTTGATAAGACTACAATATCGGAATTTTACAAGATTTAACGTTCACTTAAAAATATATATTTCAAGTAGACAATTATAAGATAAAACTATTATTTTATGACTTAAGTCACCTAATCAATAGCGATCACTCTCTTGTGAAATGATTAAAATTAAATTTTTCTAATGTTTATTTGATTACTATTTTCTTCAATACTGTTGTTTATACTTTAAATTTGATCATAATGCGATAATAATTGAATAATTTCTGTGAATAGCTCTGAGTTTCGAAAAAGTATTTAAATTATTGATTATGCTAAATAATATAATTGATTTACAAATCTATACATTTTGAACTTAAATTAATGAATTATGAATAAAATGAAATATAAACAATAAAAAAATAGAAAAATATTTAATTTTTAGTTTCGAAGGAAGTCTTTGTAAAGTAATATAGATATGGTAAATAATCAATGTAACTATAATTTTTNAGTTTCGAAGGAAGTCTTTGTAAAGTAATATAGATATGGTAAATAATCAATGTAACTATAATTTTTCAATCAAAATTATTCTGAAGTTTTTTTGCGAATATATTTGATTTTCAATGTCAATTAATTATTGTCAGTTATAATTAAATCGTTGAATTAACAATAATAATACTAACTGATAACAACCGACCTGTCAAATTATAAATTATTTTAGATTAAATAAAAGCCCATATACTGTAAAAATGTAGATAACTCAATGGCTAAATCATCAATATTTAATCATCCTCCTAATTTCAGTAATATTGTCAGCTTCTATCTTTATCTTTACTAGCTTTACTTTACTAGCTTAAATATGTACGCTCATATGACGTTTACTAGATCTTTTAAATTACTGAAAATAGTTCAATTTTATTCATATTTATTTACTTAAATATTTATTATATACAGAAGTACCTTATATTTTCCAATGATTTTCATACAATAAAAATATTATTAAATATTGCATCGAGCCACTTTAATCCAAAGTTTTATTAACTTTGTAATTTTTGTTATCTACTTTTATTCTAACGATTAATTAAGCTTCGGTTCAATTTTCAACATATATAATTTTTTATTTCACCAGTAAATAAATCAATTAACTCGTAAGATATTATTATAGTTTCCATCTAGAACTTCATAGACACCGTTATTCCGCATTGCTCATTTTGTTATTACTAACAAATCCATTATAAAATAATTTGTTTATTATATAAACTGCAAAAATTGAATAAATTTATACCTCGACAACATTAGTTCCTATAAGAACTAGACTCTTTAATGATTTTTAATCTTATATCCTAAATAAATCACTATTATATAATACTTACTAATTATAATATTCTAGGCCTAATGCGAGAGATTTCAAGTAAAGATAGAATGTATATTAAATAACAACACTGTAGTTTCAATAAACAGATTATCAGTAGAGCAAAAAATCATAATACATAATACAAAATGTAATTAATATAATGTACGAAAAATTTCCATTATAAATGAGTCGTTACAAGTCCCATTATTACAATAACATGGAAATGTACAAAAATTGTATACCAAGTGTAATGAATTTTTAAAAGCTCTTCTTTATAAAACTAACATGAAAATTTCGTTTTTTTTCAAATTACCATCTTGTTGTCATCCGTTGTATATATTATCTATAGCTCCTGATAAATTCTAGTTGTTGCTTTATTCTTCACCTCAAGGTAAATAATTTTCATTTTGTTCATTCACTAATTTAACAAATTTTGTTATTGTAATTCCTTTTCTCATTTTTCCTTATTGATATATCTTCTACTTCATCTGGTTTTGTATTTTCAAAACTATCTTATTGGAATTTTTTAATTGGCGTCATTTTTTTTAATACTATAACATCAAAATATAAAGTAATATTGTTGATTCAAATTTATCACTGAAACTAAATACAACAAAAATAATTAGAAATACAATATACTAAAATGGCCAAAAAATCTTTATCAAAACTCTATACAAAAATGGTTTTAGTAAATACTTCTTATATGATTGAAGTACTTCAGTCTTGAATTTTCTTAAGTATTCGTTCACTAAATAAATAGGACAACCAGCGTAGGTATAAAACTATTATATTGTATTAAGTCGTGGACTATGTTTACATAGTACATTTCTCATACACCATATCTTCAAGTAAACTTTAACCATTCAATATGATAACACTTGTTAACTGCGTCAAACAAGTACTGATTAACCTGAAAATTGTAGATGCTTTCCAGAGTTGTTTTTGGATAACTTCTTTTTATGGACATTAAATTCTTGAAAATTTTTTGTTCTGAGACCTAATAGAACTCCGATTTTTCTATTTCTTTATATTTTCTATTGGTAGTATTTTATTCAACTTGTTCAAGAGTTATCCGATTTTAAAACTTTGTGAAAATATTTATTATAAAACAAACCATTATATTTAAAGGGTTTTGAAAAATAATATGATCTATTACAATGTTCATTAAACAAACAGTATTGATCATTTGTCTAAAACAAAAATCACTAATTATTGTTATAAAAGCGATTTCAATGAATTTTATTTTGAGTTAATATTTGAAAACTATTTTATACTGGTATGAAAGTAAGCGTATGTAAATACAAACAAAATATAATTATTTACATTATATACATTACCACAGCATTAAATAAAACTAATTTTATATAAATATTCAAATATTTAAATAGATTTAAATTATTTAAGAAAAAAACATATCAAATGAAAAAACCTCTACTTTTAATTAAAACGATTTTTTTATTATTTTATATATATTAAAAATTGAAGTATTTTTAAAATTAAAAAGCTATTTTATACTGTTATGTTATCCAAAATAAAATATGAATTAAAAATATCTGACCTACAAATTTACATAAAATGCCAAAGAAATATTTATAAAAAATGAATAGAAGTACAAACCTCTTATAATAAAAATAATAACAAATTTATAATAATATAACATTTACTTAAATTATTTTAAACGGCGCCTTCTATAGATCTCATATTATACTTAAATGTAATATAACGTACTGGTCTTAGTGCCAGGTGTCAAATGTTAGCAATAAAAAGAGTAAAAAATAAACAATTTAATTTATTTTTACATCATTTTTATTAATTGATTTCTAATTTATTTTTATGGCATAACATAAAATTATATTAATTAAAATTAATCTATAATAAGTAGTTAATATTTGAATTACTTTAGGATAGATGGCGCCACTGGATACCTGCAACCATATTAATACTTTTTATACTAACTAAAAAAAATTATATGTTAAAATAATCTTGTTATTATTATTAGACTTTTAAAAGTTTTAGATTTTTAGATACGAACACTATTTAACTAATTAATTAAAAGAGTTACCAAAAATACTTTAAAATAGTGAGATTTAAGTTATCTCAATCATTTTATATGCTTTACTTACAAAAAATGGATACATGTTAACAACATCGTACGTTATAACGTATAAAATTTCTCACAAAACAAATTTAAACGTATTTATTCATTGTATGCTGAATAGGCAATCTATAAATTAAACTATTTGAAGTATTAGCAACCCATTATATACTTCAGTAAAAAATTTAATAACATATTAATTTTTTGTCTTTCAACAAGAATAACAAGTATTTTGTTTAAAATGACTCAAAATACAACTTTATATTTTTAAGTATTAATTTTATTTCGTTGACATTTATTTTGTTTTCAGAATTCAATAGATACTTATAAATGTAGCGTTGGAGTAAAGAAAGCATTAATAATAACAACATGCATTTCTTGTTTAACTAAAGTTACACAATGGTTCGTAAATACAATGGGATATAGTATGCTCTTAAAAGGCTTCACAAACATTTTAATAATATATATTACAGGCTTGTATATTCATGTTTTTACCAAACTTGAAACTTATAGTTGAATTGTCAAAACAGTTAAGTATTTGCTAAGTGTGAGTATATAAAATATCATAAGTGTATAATGTTACTAAAATAAAAGTTTAGTTTACTAAGGTACCTTTGTACAGTCGTCGCTTTTGACATGTAGTTCGAGTAATTATCTATCCCTGTAAACTAATACTTAGAAATCGTTTGTTTTTTCCTTACTTTTAATTAAATATGTTATAAGTTTAGTCAGTTATTCACATTTAAATTATATCTTTACGGGTAAACCCGTACCCGTGAAGAAGTAAATTTTCTATGAAATTAAAATGTATAACTCATTAGAACAAACAATGAGTCATAAAAATTGAAATTGAGAAATTCTATTAAACAAAGCTAGAATTAAGGATACGATCAGAAATTTGGTCTAAAATTCTGCTCAAAAAATAATACTAACAAATGAACATTTCATAGCTTATTGATATGGTTTGTGGTTAACATTTACCCAGAGCCTTTTAAATTATAACGTCAACCCTGCTGCTAAACTATACCTAATAAACAAAGATGCTCAGTCAAAGAACTCATTAAAGACAAAAACATACTTGGGGAGCACTGTTTATAATACATTTTGGATAAGTAATAGGCTATTGTTTCAAAAGAATTTAAAACATATTTATACTATATAAACTAATAAATTCTCTCCTATTAAATCCTTTTTCTTGACATTTTCCAAATTGTAATATTGCGAATAAAAAAACGCAGTACAATGACGGTAAAATGGATATTTGTACACAAAGTGATTCTTTCAATATTAGCCACTCAATTTCTCTTTAAATAATAATATGTCAAGAAAATGATTCTTGACATTTTTTATTTTTATTTATTTCTGGATATATATATATATATTTATATATACATTTATATATCTTTTTAAATATACCTTATAAGTTTTGTTAACGTAATTTTAATAAATAGCAACGATGGACTGGTGGTGAGTTTATGTTATTTTTATTATTACGGATTATTTTGCCACGCTCTTCATCCACTATATATTTAAAAATGTTAATAACCTTTGAAGAACTATTTCAAAAGTTATTATTAATCAGTACATTTCTTAATTACATAATTTTTCATTTTATAAGCTAATAAATACGAATGTTTCCATTAAAAAATACAATTGTCACTTTTAAAAGATATAACGGCTGAATTAAAAAAACCCAGCACAGGGAAGTCGCGGCACAGTGGTGACGTGGCATAGTTGGATCAAGTATTATGATATCTGACAGTGATTAAAATCATTATCAAAAAAAACGCTTCGATGCAAATCTTTAGATAGTGTTTAATTTTAAAAAATTGGTGTATTATTCCAAAAGCTACATGATCTGCTAGTTCGTTATTAATATCCTGATTCAGATAAAGTATATCGAATGAAAAAGGGATTATTAAAAATTATTATTTCTCATAAAAAAATTATGTTGATCCATACACTTTTCAATAAGTTATAGTTTTAACTATAAATTTAAAAATGTAAAAATTAAAATCGAGAATTTTCACACAAAAATAGCATTCGGTAGCCAATTTCACCCTGAAGACAAAATAAAGTCCGAAATTTTTTTTTTCCATGATAAAGTATATTACATTAGATTTAATTTAAGATATATATAAAAGTGTCAGACTTTCCGGAACACTTTCAAAAGTCAAGTTGAAAATTTTAATTTTTTGTGAAAAAGTTGTCATTTTAAATCCCCCCTGTGGGCAGTTAAAGGGTTGGATATAAAAAAAAAATATATCAAATGAAAGGTAATGCTATCATGCATCTATATAAAAAAAAATTATATTGATATGTTCATTTTTAAAAAAATTATGGCAGTTTTTAGTAAAAAAAAATTGAAAAAATTTTGAAAATTATCGATTTTTAAATTTGTAATTTTTTTGGAGGTTTCCCCCATTTACGGGGAACGAAGGATTTTTTTTCAATTTTTGAGGGTAATGTCTTCGACTAGATACGATTTGTCATCTTTTGACGTATCATTGAAAGAAATCAGTTCGGTGAGAGCTGAGAAAAAGTGGTAACAGACACAAAAAAATACACATCGTAGTAAAACCAATACCTTCTCAGCTTCGCATCGAAGCTAAAATACTTAGTAGTTACTAAATTAATTAATAAATCTAGAAATACATCAAGTTAAAAAATACCAAAAAGAATTTTTTTTAATATAATTATTATTAAAAAAAAAATAGAGTGGCTAATATTAAAATAATCGCCCAGTGGATTGCAATCCGACAGTGAATAAAATCATGCAGTGATTCAATGTGAATGTGTTTGAAGAATATTTGATTATAATGTAATTAGACAAATCAAAATAATTAAGCATTGAAAAAAAGAGGTATCTGACAAGGATCAGTATGAATGGGCTTATCGCATCGAATTGGGCTGCATTTTTAAGTTGGTTGTAGAACCAACTTTTTTCCCTAGATACCCTAAAACCGGCAATTGAAGATCTTTAAATTCCTCTATGCAAGTGCTTAGGTTGTTAAATTTTCGAAAAAAGAAATAGGTCAAAGTAAATATATTTATTTGGAAACTTTTAAGAATAAATTAAGTTTTAATACATGTAATTTTTAAAAAAATGATTGCACCATAAATTATAAAATATAAAATGTCTTATTTTTGTACAAAAATAGTATATTCTTCTACAGCGATGGTCGTTATCACATAGAAGATAAGGTTTCTGTGCAGTTTTTTCAATTGTTGTATACATATTTGTGAACTAAATAATTGAATTACTCTAATTTAATAATTTTTTAATTTAAAACACTCTATATAAAGTATAAATTATTGGTGAACATTTAAGTGTAACTGCTGAATAAATGGTATTGTTTTTGGTTAATGAGTGGTAGTCTCAAACACCCCGTCCTCCCACTTCCCATACAATAGTATGGGACCGGTTTGATCATATCCGCACGTTGCCAAATGTCTTCCCTTCCATGACAATAATTAGTATTATTAGTCTTGCAATAATTACTACGTTTTCCCGTCCGAGCCTCAAATAATCGCTACTGGTCCGATTAATACCACGTCATTTAACTATTTTTTTATTCTTAGGTTTATATATTTACATAATTAAATGCTCAGTCATTTGACACTATGGTCAACGCCTCAGGTCTTCACCAGTTTTTGATTTTATTTTTATTATTTCATATTTATCAAATTGTAAAATTATCATTTTGATGCGTGTTACCTCCCTGTGACTTTTATTTTTAAGATTTACATTTGCACAACATTTATATACATCAAGTTGGGTGTACCTAATTCACTACCCCTCCACCATTGTTCTTTTTTAATAATATATATAATAATAATGAAATTATTATCAATCGTTTGTTACAAATTTACTATCTCGATAAAAATTTCACTCACTATGCATTACAGTACTTATAAACGATTCAACTTTATTTTATTCAATACTATTAAATTAGTCTCATTGCACATAATTGATCATAATCAACATTGTTGGTTAATTTTTGATATTTTTAAATCATACCTTGAAATCTATAGAATAAAATAACTTGTATCTTTGTTTTTTTTTTTAATTATGAAAATTGATAAATGCTAATATGTATTTGGCAGCATTTTATTGTACTTTGCGCTTAATATTATTTAATATTAGTCTTAATTTGTTATTATTTTGCTAAGTTCACCTGTGATGCAAAAACATCATAGCCGATACCATTAGTCTGCCAATTTTTAATCCCTTTTCCTCTAGAGTTAAGGCACAAAACTTAGTAAATAAATCATTGGTAAACTATTTTATAACTTTAATTAATGTTATTTATGTTTAAATTCCACTAGGCTCTGGTCTAGTAGAACACCAGATATTAGTGAATACAACTCTGTTGAATTTATATGCTTTTACTGATGAAAGCCTTTCAGCTAGTAGCTGGTGAACATCACATATACAAATATTAGTTTAACAAATGTTTAAATGACACCGTTTTTTTGAGAGAGAGAGAGTTATCAAAAGTTACGTTGAAAGAGTTCACATTGAATTCAAAATTTGCTAAATTAAATCCTCTCTGTTAAAGGATAAAATAACAGTTTAAAAAAAAACTACATTTAAAGAAATTAATAGATATATTTATTATACTTTTACAAATTAGTTTTCATCCGTTTATTTTAATAAAAATTATAGCAATTTCAAGTTAAAAATTCAAGAAAAAACAAATTTTTTAAATTTGTAATAATTGCAATTTTAAAAATAAATTTTTTGGAAATATTCCTCAATTACCATGAAAAAAATTAATTTCTTATATTATTAAGGGTAAGGATAATAACAATAATTAGATGTTTTAACTTATCTTTGATCCAGTTAGAGAGGAAGAAAAGTGAATTAAAAGAAATTAAAATTTACCGTCTAAGAAATTTCAAATTATTTTTTAAATAAATTAAATCAAATTTTAATTTTATCGCCTATGTTTTTGGTAATTTTTTCAATAAATAACACTTAAATTATTTTCTGACGTGGTACTTTATTTATTTTTAGCCTATGACTTTAATGACGTAAGATACTTATTTATAAATGTAATACATTGAGAACTCGTTTAAAATAAATTAGTATAAATAAATTTTACTTAATCAAATTGCCGCCTATAGGCATAAATAGTTTTAGAGAATTTGGAATGCTTAAGATCGAAAGAGAAAAACAATTAAAAGTTTCATTTGAAAAGCTATTAAGTTGAAATTTAAATTTACAAATTGATTTTTTCATTGAGTTTTGAATAACTTATATTTTTTATTGAAATTAATTTACAAATAGTCAATTTATTTCTAGTTTTGTCCTTCTTCGTGTTACTTTTAAATCAAAAGTGTTATAGTTTCTAAGCATTTATTAAGTATAACGCATTAATTATATTAATAAAATTAGAAATTAAAATTATTATTTTAATAATAAATCATTTGTTACCTGTATTTGTATATTATAATTAATTTAAAAGTATAAAAATAAAATAGAAAAAGTTCAAGCGTTAACGTTTTGAATTTCTTTCTAAATCATTAACTGGTTTAATAAAACATCCAGCATAGATAAAATTATTATTGTTTTATATAATCATTTAAAATATCAACATGATTGTCTATATTATGCATTCTAATAGAAAAAGTTATATACGTCCATAGAAGCAAGCAAAAGTGATTGAAATAGGAAACTTGTTTACCAAAGCTGATTCTGGAGAACTCTTTCTGCGCTGGAACCTTATAAACTTCTGATTTTTCAATCTGTTTTTTATGTATTCTATTGGTGATATTTTACTCAACTCATAAAAGACTTCTTTCATTTTACAAGTTTCATTTTCTACATAATTTTGTAGGAAATATTTATTCTAAAACAAACAATTATGTTTATCGGTTTTTAACAAAATACTAAGATTTGTTTGATATTTGAAAATCTATATTTAAAAATTTTCTTAATAAAACATTGTAAAAGAAAATATGTAAAAACGGTTTTTATAATTCACTTGAAACAAGTGACAAAACAAAATTTTCATTTTTATACCATTTTATTTTAAAGTAATATTAATAAACTTAAAAAATAATTTGCTCGAATAAACTATCAGTAAATTCAAACAAAATTAATATATTAATTTATTAATCAAATATTAGCAACATAACAATTAATGTTGCCAATTAATTTATACTGCAAACTTTACATTATGGATAAATTAAATATACTTTACAATTTTAAATTGACATCATTCAATTCAAATGTTTTCAAAGTTAAAAATTGTTGTGCAATGTTATATTATCTAATTAGTTAAAATATGAATTTAAAATATCTGGTTACCAAAATGGTATGAATATAAAACGCAACAATCTCTTTGTATATATATGTGTTATAAATGAAAAATTACGTCAAATAAAATGTTCAAAACCTTTGAGTCATAATTTTTTCCTAAAGCCAGTGGTTTAAATAACATGTCATTATTTTATGACTACAGATGGAACTAAAAGACTTATAATATTAATGGTTATAAAGTAATAGAAATAAAAAATTAAGGTGAAATAAACATTTGTTTTATTAATAGAACTTACCAAACGGTTGTTGATAAATTTTTAGTTTGTTGAATACTTTATAAAAAATTTTCCGGCTTATTCTAGAACATTTAACCCCGTTGCCGCTTTCGCTGTCTCCCTCCATGCTTCTCTGTGCTCTACCAGTTCTCCTCCGTGTAAAACTCCCAACATCCTGAGGTCATCCTTTACTCTGTCCTCCCACTGTTACCTAGGCCTTTCTCTTGGTCAACTTTTGTTCGGTTTCCATTTCGTGATGTTAAATATAAGTTGGTCTTCTGCTCTTCAGACGTTTCCGGCCCACCTTATTCTCTAGCTCTTGAGTGTGACAGCTGTATGGGGCTCGTTAAATAAAGTATTCAATTCTCTGTTTCATCTTAATTCATAGCTACCTTCATCATTTCTCTTTGGTCCAAATATCCTTCGTAGGATTTTCCTTTCAAAAATCATTCATTTAGATTTAGTAGACGCCCATGTCCCACAGGTATACAGTATATCATAATTTTGTTCTTCTTGATAATTTTTTGGATTTAAATAATTGAACTAATCAATAATAGCATTTGTTGCCAGTTGTAATTCTTCTGTGTACTCCCAAGTACTTAAAATTCCAAAATCTTTCAAATGACATGTTTTTTACTGTTATAGAGTTTTGTAGATGTTCTCTTCTAGATATAATCATGAATTTGATTTTGATTTCATTAATGATAAATCCATCTTTCTCACTTTATAAATTATATTAGTTTATTTGATATCACAATTTTATATATAGATACCTACCTAAATTAGTAACGGTTAATATTTATTTCTCAACTTGTTTTTGTTATCATATGATATTTAAAATTAAAAAAAAAATACTATTTTGAATTTATTTTTATTTTAAATTAAAATTTTGATTTTGATTTTGACTATATGATGCTTTGTATAATATTTATTTCTAGTATATTTTTAATGTAATAACAAAAATTATAGGTAGATACTCATCTATTTCCTTATTGAGATAATTTTTTTTTCTTAAGTAAGTATATAATTTTTTATTATAATAATTATAATTCTTACCCTTTGAGAGGAGACAATTTGGTGTAGCTCGGAAACGTTTCTCAATTTTTAGGAAGTATATTTCCCTCTCCTAGTTTTTTCCACTTTAACCAAATACTTAAAGCCTAAATATGATGTGAGCCTTCATAACAAAACAAATGCATTTCTTAAAGTCCCACTTAATTTCCTTAATTCGCCCCATTGTATAAATAATTACGTGTTAAAAATACAATTAATTTAGTATAGAGGTTTTTTTATAGCCATTATTATTAACGCTGTGGTGATAATATTCTATAGTAGAAATTCTTTATATACTAATTATTTCTACAGTAGTTAATGACATTTATAATTCATTAAAAATAATTATTTAAGTATACGTTATACTATAACTATATGTGCAAATAGTGTATGACATTATGGTGGTATTTAAGATGGAAAGACAAAATAATTTGGTAGTTTAAATGAATATTTAAACTTTGTAATAGTTTCATTATAAATTAGCTCGTTGAGTTATAATAATTTCTAATATGAATTTTTACAAAACGTAGTTTATGAGATGTACATGTTGTTGTTTTCTTGTTTTTTCTTTCGTCTTATTTTTCTTCAGTAAGTCTGTAATTTTGGCGTAAAGAAAATTATTCTTGGAAAAAAGTTTGATTTTTATTATATCATATTTTACAACTAAGTTTTCACTTAAATTAATTGTTCTACATCACAATAAATGTTTTATCAAGGATATTTCCATGATAAAAACCTTTGTGGTGCAATGACAAAAAATAATTTATTATTTTATTTTATTTATGAACTGGAAACCAAACAAAAGAAGCTTATTTTTAATAGAAATTCGTAGAAAATGTACAGATATATACATACATACTTAAAGCCTTCACATTTTTTTTTATAAAAATTGGTTTATTATTTTTTATTAAATAGTTTAAAACTTTTTTTTAAAACTGTAATGAATTATAATGAAATCGTAGAAATATAAATCATCATTAGTGCTCTTTTCTGTCAACTTGAGCACATTTCCGATGAGTAGTTTCTCACATCCGTAACAATGTTCGCACATTTTTTTTTAACTATTTTTATTTAATAAAAAAGTATTCTAATTTCATATGTGTATTATTTACCATCTTAACATTTCAGTAACGATATCCATATAAGTCATGCGCGTTGTCTGTTGAGGCGGATGCCGCAACAGAAGCTCAATACACACAAACACACACAGTAGTTGCGTGGGTGGTTTAAGCACAAGAAAAAAATGTGGTCAGGATAGAGTGAATGGGTTAGGACAGAGACAAGCACAGCAACAAGTATTGTAAGGCCTTGATGCGCGCGTTGTTTATCGATTCATGTGAGTGCATTACTAATGCTACTACCACTATAATATAAACCTCAAAATACTAAACACCGCAATCGTCACTATTATAGTACAACTACTATATTTCACCACCACTTGTCGCTAAACTGTCTGTAGACTTATGTTAAACACTCTAGACTGAGGTCTGATTTAAATATTTTTAATCGTAATGGATACAATTAGTTTTAGGGTCAATTAAAAAATACATATCATAAGTATCGCTATTATTTTTTGTACTACTAACATGTGTATAAACTATCATTGCACTAAGAAAAGTAAACAAAATATACAATTTTATATCACCCACCAAATAGTTTTAAAGTAATAAATTAACTGAGAAACAGAGGTTAGAACTAAAACAATAAACATTAAAATGTAATATAAATAATATACAATAATTATAGTATTATATAGTAACATGATAAATGTATAATTTGATGATTACTTCTATATTTCCATAGTTGTTTTTAGAATTTAAAAAATCTAATTATTATTAAAGACAAATAATGTCTTACTATACCTATTATTAAATCAATTTTATACACACTCATATTATTTCAAATGTATTACTATTACTAAAACAGATATCTGCATAAGTAACGACAAAACAATAAACATATTATGTAAAGTTTTATTTAAAGAATTTTAAAGTTAATACATGGATCTTTTAGCAGTTTACTCTTTTAACATATCATTTAAAATGGACTCTTATTATCACAGATGTGTATTTTGTTCAGAAGGCTTAATTAAAAGTGTACACTTAGAAATCCCCTGAGAAATGTCTTTGTGCTCTTTTTAGCAATTCCAAAATTAGTTGAGGGAAAACTTGCGTATTATTAATATTGTTAAGTAAGCATATATGTTTTTTACATCGTCGTAAGGCAAGATTAAAGTTTATAAATATACTAGTAAAAGTCAAAACCCGACTTATAAATAATAAGCTCCACTAAAAAACTGTACCTATATTTATTTTTATAAAAATGAAATTTGTTGTGAGCACAAATCAAGACATGTACAAAATACCTATAATACAAACACAGGGATGTTGTAAAGTAATTTAAAGAAAAAATCTACTAGATACAAAATGTTAGGATTTTTATCATTGTATTACGCTGTACAGGATAGCCTAGTATTCACTAACAACTTAAATAACTTTTGATTTTGTTAATATTTTTTACTGATTTTTTTTTTAAATTATAGTTATACGTTAGGTCTATAATTATCTATCAATAATTTATATTTTTACATTTTATTAAAAATATTAATTATAATTTATATTAAAAAGAAATAATTATTTTTAAATTTTAAATAACTTGTAAAAAAAATCCAAGATAGCTATTTTGTAGAGTAGACTTTAAGAAAAATGTTGGTAAAAAAATATCTTATTAATATTCAGTAGTAAATAGTTTGTATCATTTTAAAGTTTGTGAAAATTTGTATTTTCATGTGTTATTTTACGGTATTAAACATTGAAATACGTGTAGAGACAAAAACAGAAGAAAAGTAAGATAAGTAGTTTTATCTCTTTAAAGAGATAAAACTACTTATTAAATAACAAGTATTGTACGTCTTTTATTTTAACTTTGGCCGGTCATTGGAGTGTTAATAATTTTCATGGAAAAATCCATACTCATATATTTAGTGTCAAAAAATGGTGTTTACTTCTGTACTTTTTTATATAACAAAGCCAACGTTTGATATTGTAGAATAAATACAGAAAAATTCAAGTTTTTAAAAAATTTTAAATGTTACAGAAAATTAACTACTCATTAATGAAATTTTTTTTCACTAAATCATTTTTTTAAATCTATTCTAAAAAAAGGCTATTTTGAAATTTTTTGTTCACATTTCTTGTACATTTTTAAAATTATAATTTTTATATTTAACTATAAAAATGATTACATTTATTACATTATTATTATAGCCCTTAAGTATATTAAATATTGAAAAAAAATTAGCAAAGCATATTAGCTGGATCAAAAGTTATTTAAGTTTTCAGTGAATGCTGAGCCACCCTGTATGAGTTCAGAATTAATTTAATTACTTTGTAAATAATATAAATTTTGTAATAAACATTAATATGATTGAAAAGTTTATGGACGATATTTCATTTTATCATAGTTAAAAAATTACTCTCAATTTATTAAAACATTTATAGATTGTTGTATTATTTAGAATATTTATAGATTATGTATTCCTGTCATCTGATTTGTGTTGAACTTGTTGCAGAGTTCATCTTCGAATCGAATGAAATTGTTCTGAAATTAATAAATATACTGTGAATAGTAATATTACCAGTTGTATTATGTATTTTTTTGTGAATGATATGTATTTTTGTCAATGTCCAAGTATATTTATGTATTCGAATGTAACTATATTTATATTGTAAGTAGTATACTTTCAAATATATTTACAGTTTAGTTATAACTTTGGTACTGTAACTATTGCTCTGACGATGACCTCTGCAACGAATTCGAAACGTCATCACACCAATTAAACTACAGATATATTTGTAAAAATCTAAATAAATCCTGACAGTTAATTTATTATTCAAGTAGATAGTAAGATCTCAAAACTCAAACGCATATCAATAATATAAAAAAAATTTAATTGTTAAGTATTTTGCTAAATTAATATGCTATTAAATATTTATGTACGTTTTCAATTGTAAAAAAACTCTGTGATTTATTATTTTTTAATAAAAAAATTAAATTTTTACTTTTAAATTTTAAAAATAAAAAATACACAATGGTAAAACTGTCATTTCATTAAATATTAGTATTTGTTCGATAATATTTTACAAAATACTTTAAACTCATTAAAATTTACTGTTATTTGCAGGCTATTTTTTTATTATTCTGATATCATAATAATTTGTTCTATAATTCTTTTTTTACAATATGAGTAGTGAAAACAGATATAAACGATGTCAAGCGATAACCATCCAACGCAATCATGTAAGTCTCAAGGGTCTTTATAGCAAAAAGAACATCCACATAAACTTCAACTAAAACTTGAAGTTTTAAGTGTAGTTTCCATTTTCAGCCATTATTTCACTATATACTTTTACTACGAACAGTATATTCGATGTATCTCTTATACTTACTTCGTTTAAAAATAAAAATAGACCTGGTATTTAGATTTTTTTTTCCATATAAAAAAGCAAAATATTTGTTTTGATTTCAGTTAACAAAATATAACGATATTAAAATGAAAATTTATAAAATAAATACTTATGTGTACCAATCAAGTTCAAATCATAAGAGAATAAATGATTTTTACTAGTGTATTAATAGTTAAGAAACTAATTATGGCAAATTTATTTTGTCAAAATTAACTAAAAAATATTTGTAATTTGGAGATAAAAGAAACCGTGTATTTTTCCTTAAAATAGAGTTAATCTGTTCTTGAGTATTTTTAAAACAATCTAGAATATATGAAGCATAGTATTCAACTATAATAAATAACGGAAATAAAGCAATGGAAATAAAAAACATTTTTATGAGGTTTTATAACTCTGTAAGTATTATGCTAAATTGTAAGTTACAATATTGTGTCATAGAATCCTTTGTCTTCAGTGTACAGATATATTTATAAAGACAAACAATTTTTATAGTTAGTTCCTTATAAATTACTCACAGTTTTTATTCCTTTCAATATTTGAATATGTGAAAGATTTTTACATTTTTGTTTTATTTAAATTTTTTAGTTATTTCAACAATATTATTTAACGCTTTCATTAAGTGTCAATTTGGTAATTTTACAGTCACAATCAATTAAAAAAAAAAAAAAAATGAACCACTCCTTAACTATTAGCCACTCAAAAGATAAATATAATAGTTAAAAGATGGACTAAATAGATAATGATATAGATGTGCTATTGATTTTTATGAATACAGTATTTAATATTTTATATAATTTTATAAATTTTATACAACACCTTCTACATACTTACAAGAATTACCTCCAATTTAATACAAACTTTAATTTACATTAATTTGCGCGAATATGAAAATATAACCAACAAATTAACACGTTAGCATGAAAATAAGTCTAAACGGTACGATACTTTTGTTTAATAATGTAATATTGTAGTGTCAATTTAATAAACAAAAATTTCTGATAAGCAGTGTAGTACAAATACCGTAAATAAGTTAATTACTAGTAATAGTCGATATAACTTGTTACAAAGCAATTGAAAACCTGTATGTCAGAAGCTATAAATTAAAGGAGATTGACAAAAACTGAAAATGCCACACGTATAATTTACATTCCCAAAGATTACATTTCAATGAAAGAGTGTCGGAAGTTAAGACATTTTCATTATTCAAATGTTATCTTAGTTTTACAGAAACAAATATTGTATGACATTTGAACAATGTTCTCATACTGTTACAAAACTTGATATGAGAGTAAGAGAATGATGTTGTATATATATTTAGGGGAAATATTGACAGGTATCTGCTAAATAACTTCGTCTTTAAAAAATATTATTTCGATAATTTAATTTAATATTTTAAATAAACAGCGTAAAGTACACTACTATATGTAAGGTAAACAGTGCTTCATTCTGGATTTATTAAAAATTGTAATATTTCATGAATTTACTCTTAATTACAATATTACTTCTTACTGAGTTCAGTAAGTTCATATTTCATTTTTAGAAAAGTTAACTTGACCAATTCATAACAAAATTTTAAATTAAATTTTTGTAAAGTTTACTAAACCAACCAGTACTGAACATTTATTTCTTATTTATAATAGTTTTTTTAACGATAATTAATGTTCAATTAAGACGAAAAAAATTTTGTAAAACCTTCATAAAGATTATAAAGGTAGGCAAAAGTTATAAATTATTATAAATGTCTTTAGTTTTATCACAAAGAATAACGTTATTTTCATCTTAAATAAAAATTTTATTTTTAAAATAACTAAAAAGAGTAAAAGCTTGATTTTAATAGTAAAAAAATGTAAAATAAAATATTTTTTTTACTTATATAGTATTTACAGCATTTAAAAACAACACTTTAAATGTGTGTATTTTTTTAAATTATAACTTGTAACAGTAATTAGAAGATTTTAACTAAATACCTATTAATATAATAAAACTAAAAAAATGTTGTGTCATAATAAAAGTTATGTATTCTCAGTCTGAAAATAAATAAAATTTAGTAGAACATTATTTTTTAGATAAACAGGCCTATTTGTAAGATATGCCAAAACGTAGGTAATAACTCGTGTCTTGATAAATTATTTTGATATTAAACTAAATATGCATTTATTGAAAAATATAATATAATCTATCATTATACTACTTGTATAAGTATTATATGATACAAATATCTTTGGGTGTCAGTGAGACAACATTGTACGAAATTTTTACATAATATAGATGTCAAAAGTTATGAGGGGTAAAAAAATATTTCTTACGCCTAAATATTATCATAATAACAACGTTTAAAACGAGTAATCATCGACTCTGATGACATATTATGTCAGTAACAAAACGCCTTAATAATCTTTTGAAAATACAAAGATATAGATAACAAACCAGATTTCTTACTCAAGATAACAGCTGAAACCATTTGGAAGCACTATGGGAAATCATTTGAGAAAATGGACTCTAAATGGCTTCACTCGCTTACATGGACAGTATAGGACAGTTAGCAATCTAGTTTATCATCTTTATCTGTGTCAGTAAAAATATAAAACCGAATGCAAAACAGTATTACCAAAGCCGTTATTGTCATAACAAAAAGTTATGACAGGGAGCATAATTGAGATAATTTAATATAGATAAGGCATATAATAATAACTACAACCGCCAGATACCTATAAATATGATTTACTATATAAATATGAATTAATTAAATTATTGGAATACGAAATCCTAATCACAAATTGCTACATAAATTATGCGTTTTAAACAAATTATTAATATAAACAGAATTCAGTTCAAAATGAAATTAACATATAATTGTGATCCAACTGAATTGATGAGTTTCTGTTATATAACAATAAAATATTTTTTAAACATCAGATGTTCTACCACATTTCAAGTAAGATTCTTAATTTATTGAAAAGTAACGAAGACAATGAAAATAACGAATATATACGAATTAATTATTATTTAATAAAATTAATTAAATAATTATTAATTATCTTTTGAATAAAATGTAAATGAATTCAACAAAATAAGGTTTAATTTCAAATGTACAATTAATGGAAGTTTGCTTTTGTTGCTTCCAATTTTTCGTATTTCTTCTTAACAAATTATATTTTTCACCGCTCTTTTTTTTCTTTTTTTTCTTTTTTTTTTTATCAACACCATTGTTGATAAAATCAATTCCATTGTTTGTGTTTCAATGATTTGAATTCGTTTCGCGTTTCTTGTTGACCTTTAATCTTAATAAAACATCCGTTTGACAGAAAAAATAACTACTTAAAATAATGTAGCTGTTATGAGAAACGTTTGGGGTAAATAATGAGCTCAAGTTTAAGTCTCATGTTGATCGTACTACGTATGCGTGTTAGCGTAAAATGTTTATGTTGTAGCAAACCATTTGTGGAACGAAGAATCAATCTTTGCGCGCGCAAAAGGTCACCCCGTCCGGGATGTTGGTTTATTTGGTAAAGACGGCGGCAAGAGAGAAGATGACTAGGATGTCGCTCCCGCCAGTGGCGGTGGAAGTGAAGGTGGCCAGAAAGGGCGCTAGGTTTCGTTTAGCAAGAGCACCTGTGGTACCCCACGGCGCACGATCGAACCGGGTGGCTGCGGCAGCACCCCCTACGCTAGGGACAGGGAAGTTTGGCGAGGCTCTCGTAGTATATTACAACGTAACCAACGAGAGGGATAACAGTACGTACTACAACAGCTCAGGGTCATGAGCTGACCGGGCGGTCGCGCGCCAACAGCTAACGCAACAGTGAAACGCGTCCACCGCCGTTTCCAGAACCGCCACCACGTTTTATCAGCTCCAAGGTAAATTTATTAGCCACGAGTCTGCTCCACTTGCTATTAGTCGTGATTAAAGACTAACATAGACCATATGTAAGTATTGGAAAACTAAAGCATAATAAATAGTTTGCTAATTAAATTAACATGAAATCCTAAAATGTTACGAATCCGATATCACATTTTAAATGAATTCTAAAGTACATATCACTTGATTAAGTCTGTTGCGCCAATACTACAAAGATGTTGTACAATAATGTTCTCAAACAAATAATAAAGGACTGATAGTTTTTTTTATGTAAAATATTACATTAATCGTATTTATACTATCAATTTAGTAGTTCATTATAATGTGTTTTAATTAAACTTATTCTTTAAAAAATCAACTGATTGATCCTCATTTAAAATTCGTTTAAAACATTTCAAAAATCTGGTGTTTGCACTCATTTTTTTAATTAGTTGAATTTGTTACATTATTGTTCAAATTTTTACAATATATTGATGGTACCAAGATTTTTTTTATAAAAATTAATCACAATTATCAATTAACTATGATTCTATACAAACTGATAATTATTGAGTATTTGCGCACGACTCGTGTTGAAAACATTTATTGATTTTCCATATAGCCTACTTAGAGGACACGTGCTAGCTAATACATTGTATATTTATGCATAAATTTAATTAAAGTTATTTCATTTAACTTAAACTTTTAAGACTCGAAATACAACATCTTGAAATTTAGTGAGATTACTTATTGAAACAAATTTACTAATTATTTTTTTTATAAATAGTACATCAATTTATATATTTCAATAAAAATTCTACTATTTTTATATGAAACCCATAGAAAACTGAAAATACTACCTAGAAAATTTCTATTTAATTTTAATTGATATAAAATTATTATAATTAAAAAAAAGTAGTTTTAATTAATCAATGATCAAAACATTTTTATTTAGTTTTCTTGCGAGACAAGATTCAATATATACCCAAATAAAAACCCCAATCAATTTTGATAGAGAAATTTTATCAAGGGTTTATGATAATGTTTTATTAATACGAACAAAATAATTATTCTTATAAATAATTATTGTTCAAGACAAGAAAAAAAATTATCATATTGATAAATATATCATAGATTCAATAGTAATGATATATTCATCAAATTGAACAATGAATTTATTATATAGATCTGAGTGTAGTTAAATGATAGATACACATAACTTGTAGAGTAAAGCAGTTCAATTTAAATGTATAGAAGCTAGTAAACAGTATACAATTATAAATTAATTAAATAAAAGCAATTAAATAACAAAAATATTATTACGATTGATTATGTAAATTGGGTTACATTATTCTACAACCCATTTTCCAACTGAAATGATCATGACAATAAAAATAGGATTTCAATCATTTGAGTGCAATATTTTAAAAATATATTTTTATTTAATTAGAAATTAACATTGGGATAACATTATAGCCTTGAATATATTACCCACACTTTTTTTAATGATTTAAGATTAATGAATTATAACATCAAAACGAAAAAATACTGCATTTTATTTTTTATATAATATGTATTATGTTTGTTAATTACTCATAAATTTTTCTTTAATAGTAAAAATGTTGAGCCCCAAAATGCAAAGATGCGTTCGGGTGGTTGACAATCAATTGCTGATGTTATCGGATCGTGCACGCACAGACAGTACTTTAACTGGCAATTTACATAAAAAAGTTTCGGATAGTGGCAGATGGAAAAACCGATACTTCGTTCTTTACCAGGTAAATTTTTCAAATATTTAATATAATTAATACTAAAAAAATGGAATTTACTTATATTTAAAAATTACTCTAAAATAATCTATACAAATTAGAATTTAACGAAGATTTTCTACTTAAAATAATTGAAACCCTTTGTGATATTTCTTAGTGGCAGAACTACTCTTTGAAGCTTTTCTTTAAAAGATGTTCACAATACCAGTTTCCTTGTTAATCGGCATGACAGCATCCTGTAAAAAATTAGGAAATATTAAATTTTAAACAAACTGTATAGTGTACACATTTTTCACAATTTTCTATTAAAATATTAAAAAGCATCATTTTTTGATATTTATTGTAGTATTAAATTATAAATTTATTTTAAAACTCGTGACGTTATATTCACTACGAAATTTATTGACTTCACCGTCAGCTAAAATTTACCTATTTTTGAACAACACCAACTAATTTATCATTATATTAATAATATCTATACTATATCATGATAGTCTAGAAAGATACTTAAAACCTTTTTAATAATATTTATAAATTTCACTTATATGAAATTTTATTATGTACATTGTTATCTATTAAATTATTTTTTTTTCCGTTTAATTCTACATTTTCTAAAATATTGATTGAAAAATATATCTTTTTTAAATAATTTTTCACATTTTTTTGTCTATAATGTCAATAATTTTTGTCTATATATTCCGATTAAAATAACACATAAATGAATAATATATTATAATAAAATATATTGTATTATATTTTATATTGGTGAATTCTATCTAAAATAATTGTATTTTATATTTATTAAATGTAAAATATTTATATTAAGTTTACAAAGTTGATCAAACTTAAAGGATAAATTTAATTATAAACCACCTGAGATATTGTTTATTTTAAAAACATTTAACAGTTAATTTATTGAAGACAGATATTTCACATTTATTAAAAAAAATATATCATCAATGTATGTATGTTATTAATAATATAACATTAATGCAACTAATTTTAATAAAAAACGAATTATATTTCAACATACTTTTCAAAAGTAGGCCATATAAATTGATAAAATTGGTCGGTAGTCTCATAGAAAGTCAATAATTATAAAGAGTGTTACAGGTCTAAATGCCAACTATTATGATTTTTTATCTACTTACATTTTTTATTTTCTATAATATGAAAAAATCTGTATTATTGAAAAAAATTAGAAATAACCGTATTTTTTTTTTATCCTATTTATTTACAAAAAATTATTTATACTTGTACGAACATATATCATTTAAATGACTGCAATGTCATAATATAAAATGATAAAATTGTTTTCTTATGTTATAGTTTATTGAATTTAAATTGATAATACTCATTTGGTCTCTTGTTTTTATCTAGCTATCATATTACTGTTGTACAATTCTCATTAAGTAATATGATAACAAATACGTTTGTAAGTTTATACCTAAAAATTATTAATATAAAAAATTAAGCCGTTTAAATCTTTCTAAAAAAATGCATTGCTTAGTAAGAAGTCAAAATAGTTACAAATAAATAAATAATAGCGATTGTGTCAAATATTATGAAAAAATTCAATTCATAATCCACAAAAATGTGTGAACATTTGATAACGCTACAATGATACTATTATGTTATATATTTCAATTACATCCTTAAGGAAACGTTGATAATTCTTATGGAATTGTCCACTTATGATTACCGGTATTAAACATAAAAAAGTGTTTACGTGTATCCTTTTATACACAACATAAACCAACGTTATTTAAGAAAAAGCATTAATAATTTAAATTTTAACAAATATCGAAAAGCTTTAGAATTTTAATGGCTAAATTAAAATTGGAGTTTTTGGTATCAACATATTTTCTTTAAAACTAGTCTATGACAAAATCGAAATCTCTAAAAAAACTTTTAATTAAATTCTTTTTTTTTAAATTTTTTATACAATAAAAAAATATTATTTTTACTAAGTTTGAATTATAGTTCATGACTAAAAAAACGTATTCAAAAAATATAAAATAAAAAATGAAAGTGAATAGAAATTTATAATAATAATCAGTTAAATCTGTTTCACCTGTATATAGTCATAATTAAATTATCTGTCAATAATGCTAAGTTACCATATACTTTTAGCACTAACTGAGTTAATTATTAAAAAAATAATTATTTACTTATTGTTAAGTTATAATTAAAACACTGATTTCTTTTTGTAGATCAAAAATAGCCATCCATTATTATGATAAAATGACTTAAAATTAATCAACTCATTATAATTTTAATAATAAAAAATAAATATTTTTGAAGTACAAACAGTTTTGTTATTACTTTTTAAATTTACACTATTATTTTTTACCTAAAAAGTTCCAAATATATTTTCATAAATAAATATTAGAGATATATGCATCTAATTTTTTTACAGGAGGAAATTATTTGTAAATTTGAACGACATATTCAATTTTACAAAACACATTTCCTAAATAGATATTACTTGAGAAACATTTTACTGACAAAAAAAATTTCGAAAATATATTTTACTGAAATATAATGATAATTTGATTATCATATACTTGATTAAAGTTACCCTCCCCCCCCCAAAAAAAAAGAATACATTTTGGACATTAGTTCTTTCTAGCTCTTTTTATATGGCAAATTTGTCTTTTATTTAGACATCTTTTATTGAAACATTTTATCATTTTTCGATTACAACCTATTCCTTTTTTCCTTTATTAATTAAGCTACATATAATATAAATATTTTATAATTTTATTAAATTTATTATTTTGACTAAAAACAAAAAAAAATGATCTAAAGAGGTCTTTTGAAATTAATTTCCTTTTCCATCCAAAAATTACTTAAATACTTTTTTATTCTTATAAAATTTTCATTTATGTATACACTTGTATTACTTGTAAATATATATATTTTTGTTTTTAACACGATTTTAAATAATCTAGTACACTAAAAACTCACACAGTTTTCTAATTTATCAAGTTATAATCATAAAGGCTGGATTTTTAATGATATAACAGAGTTTAAAAGTATTTTTTCATTTTCACATTCGCTATTTTTTCTTTTATTGGTCACGCCTGTTAAGTTTGATTTAAGGCTTATTTTATTCGACGTGTGCCTAGTTAGCTAAAAATGAACATTGAACATTACTAAGTTTATTTTTTAATAGTAAAAATGTATTATATAAATTTTATTTTAAATAATACAAAAAAAGTGTGAAAAACCAAAATAATCAATTTATATATTTTATAATTTTAAATATCATAATTTATTTAATTACTATATCAATGGAAAATGGGATATTATATTATATTATATTTATGTCAGTGTAACGCACTTTATTTCAGTATTTTCAAATCATTTAAACATTTTTATTTATTTTGTTTATTCAAATGTACCTATTTTTATTTTATATGACTATGTATACAATCAACATAGTGCTACGGACATGTCGATCAATAAAACCGTTTATTTAAAACAATAGCAAAATAAAAATAATCTACAAAATAAACGCTATATACAATTGAAAAGTGAAAAATAAAATAAAAACACTGTACTAGATTTTCGAAAAACTTTATTTCAAGTTATCTTACAAGTGACAGTCTTTAAACTATAACGAGGCTCTCCATGAACTCTCCCATGTAGTAAGGGTAGTCGCTTTTTATATGGTACGGCGTTAAAGACACATGTCGCCAAAAATTCGCGTATCTTTCGTTGCTTACATTTTGCAGGCAGATCATATTTCACTACGCAACCTACACGACAAGTGCCCACGTATCCACTAAAAAGTTCACGACCATCCGATACCACTACAAAACACCAGGTTTATTTTAAAATAATTTCGTAGTATCTGTCGTAACAATATTCATAATATTATTGCTGGACTTTATTTTTTTAATTCTTTAAAAAGTTATTGCTTAGTTGGTCTCAGTGAGGTGTCTGTAGAATTTCTGAACACTTTGACAACATGTTTTTTCACTACAGATTTGACTGTACCTGCAAACTGTTCATAGCAATTTACTGTCGGTGGTATTAATTCGATGATATGATTAATGATGAACCGTAGTTTTGGTATAGAACGTATCAATGGTACGTTAGGACTATATTATAGGACTATACATCGGTTAAGGGAAAAATCCATTAGATTATATCTTCGTACCATTGCAGATCGATCTTAAGTATTACTTTATGTTATACTAAGCTCTGGAGCATAGTGTTGCGCCAACTAGCCGATCTAAAAGTTCGCATATCCTTATCTAACGATAGGTGAATAAATAAGTTCTAAACTATACAGCACAATCCATTCTTGGAGTAATTCTCCATTATTGTTGTTTTGATAATAATCCCATTTGCTGTTGTCGCCATTGCATAATTACCTATATGCACAGCTGATCGAGTTTCACTGTGAATTTCTTCACTCAACAATTAGTGGTTTGTATATATTTATACTTGTCTCATTACTAATTTCATTTGTTATGTTTTTATATTCTTTAGTATATATTGTGATTCCATTTTGGCTGTGATTGATGACATTAATTAATTTTTATCCGGTCATATAGAAGGCTATGCGTTATTTATTTATTTTTTTTGAGTCGACTTCTAATATTTATGTCTTATGAAGGTCTGGAATGTCTTTCGCATTATTGTTCTTAATGATTTTCGTTAATACTTTAATTTTGGCTTTTAAGATACCTTTAATATTAAAGTGTTCTGTGTTTTTTTTTTCAAAAATTCTGTTTATGACAAATGTTTTAGTTAATTATCAATAGATAATCAATACAATCAAACTGCATTATTAAATATTAATTGACTTAATTATTTTATTAACTTAATCTGCAGTGATTTATTAATTTATTTAAATGTTAAATTTAATTTGATCATTGTTTGTCCTCCGGCACAAATATTTTCAATTTAGATTTATTGTACTTTTATAGCCAAAATAAAGTTTTCGGAAGTTAAATAGAATTATTCACCTAGAAATATTGGGTTACTCTTGTGTGTCACATGAGAGTACCTTGAAGTGCGTAATTGTATTTACGTTGCATTGTAGTTCAATCCTGGTAACATAAATGACATTTATTCCTAACTCAAGTTTAGATCGTGTGAACTAAAAAAACCCAAACCACAATATGGCCATTACAACAAGTAAATAAAATTTCAATAAACCCTTACAACTCTCAAAATACTATATATCGTCGAAGGCCATTAAAAAAAAACACTAACCAATGTGTTTTTGTGACTAGAATAATAAAGTGTTATTATTTACTATATATTATATAAACGATTATTACCTAAAATAATCTATCTATCTATTATAATAATATAATTTTTCTGCTCAACAAAAGAAATGCTACTATAAATTCATGGTTCAAACTATATAATGCTATTAATATTAAAAATATAAAATGTATTTAATCTGTACAATCTAAAATTTAAAAAAAAAAATACATTGAAATGCTATAGATTGAAAAAATCGGAATAGTAATAAAAATAGTATTCAACATATAAAAAATTATAGCAATATTTCATTTCGTTCTAAATGAAGGCAACTCCCCAGAGGTATTTTGTAAAAATATGACTCCAACCATCTTGTTAGGAACATTTGTAGAAGAAATACTGTAACCATCTACTTAATTCGTGAAAGTATGACGATATAAGAGAAGTATATTTATTTTTATGCATACTTAAATAAACCAAATTCAAATATTAAGGTCATTATTTTTATGTCTTTAATACAAATTTTATACTATATAAAATTTTTAAATTAATTATTAAAATTTGAGTCCATTTAGTGAAAATTTAAATTTTTAATCGTGATTATAATAATTTAATATTTATAATTTGACTGATGACTTCAATTTAGCATACGTTTTATTATATTCTCGAGTATTATCCTAGACATTTATCATTTAATGAATTAACTATTTAAATACTTTGGTATTTTAACATCCAGTAAAATTAATCCTTGAATGGCAATTTTTGATTGGTAAAACTCTGGAAAAAAAAGCAAATAAAGTATGCCTTGTGAATGTTTTAAAGTACACTACTAATACAAATTTAAACTAAATAAAATATATAAAGTATAACTATTTTATATAAATCATGGATTTTGCTTCTTTTAATGCTTTTTTATTTGTCACAATAGTATTTTCAAACGAATTAACACAAATATATTATATCTGAACATAGTTGTCTTTAGATTCTGCGCAAGACAATCGAAACGCATAAAAATCGTTAATTTCGGTCAAACACATTTTGGTCGACTGATAATTTATTATATAATATCTCTACCAAAGCGCCAAATATGCTCTTGATTATCTAACCATAATTGTGATTAAAGGAGTATTGTTTTTTTGAAAATCACGTGTTGTATAATAACAAATTTTCGCTTATTTTAAAAATATTCTACCAGACTAAAGAGTATAATTACTTATCTTGTTACGATATAATACCATCTTAAGCTAATTTATAAAATTTAATAATTAGTTTTGCTATGAAAATATATCTCTATCAACCATATTATAAGAATAGACTAAGACTTTTTATGTTTTAATGAGGTTATTTTGACACATCAATTTTAGACTTCCATTATTGACTAAAACCACTGTTATCGTTTTTACTTCAAACGCTGAACACTAAACAGTCATACTACCTGCAGATATAATCAAGTTATTAAATTCTCCACTAATCCTTCATATCATACCCTCACTTTTGTATCTAAACTTAAAGTTAGCTTAATCTTTAGTTTAAGTCTATTCATATTTCTCTACTTCGCAAGCCACACATTGGAAAATATATCTAATTAAAATTTATCATTGTAGCACTAAATCGAATATTTCTAATTTAGCCTCTAAAAAACAATACCTAGATTTTTACGTTTAGTTGTTCAGTTAATTATTTCAATAAAACTTGTTATGTCTTGAACAATTTTATTACAAATTAGTTTTTCTGAAAAATTATGACTGTAGAGTAATTTATTGTAGTTCTATGCAAGTCTCAGCTTTCATTAGTTTTCATGTATGGTTCTATAGTTGTGATGACACACTCACATTTATAAGATAACTACTTAATGATGTAATTGTTCAGACAACTTCGATATAATCTCAAGCGATTTTTACTTTGTACAGCACAATATAGCACAGGTACATATAACCGTTCACTGGCGATAAAATCAATAATTTCCAATGAAGTGAAAACTTTAGTATTGTAAATTGCTTCTATATCAATCAGTTTTTATTGATCACCTTTTGTTTACGTAAAATATTTGTACTGTCTGAATGTGGTATATAAGTGTACACCTACACAATAGGAGAAATATTCTCGACTGATACACAAATGCCTTAAAATCCTTCCAAAAAACATATAAGTATACTTACGTACAGATTACGCACAGTAACGTAAAAAACCTGTTACCTTATTAAGTTTAAATAAATTCAACACATCAGTCATTATGCTAAAATTATGCACTGAATTGAGAAATTTCAAGAAAGTGACATTGCCAAAAATATTTGTGATGTAATTTGTTCACTTTTTTTTAGATATATTTATGAAATTTAAGCCAATACATTGAAATATACCAAAATCAAAATAAATAAATCGTTGCAGTTCATTTTTTAATATGGAATATGACCTATACGTCTAAAAATTATAAATATATAATTATTGAAAAATTAACAGTAAATGATGTTTATTAGTTTAAACTACAATATAATAAAAATATTGCTATTCACTTGCTCATATACTCGCTCCAAAATATTGTCTGTGATGTTTACTAATAATTAATGAGTTAAGTAGTTATATTGGTATAATATCGCCAAAAGTTAATGCTGCTGCGTCCTCCTATGCTATAAGGCTATATACACAAAATTAGTAATTTAAGAAATCGACTTCTTTTGAAACATCTTGTTATTTTTATCACATTATTAAATAATAAAAAAAATACCAAATCTTCTTCTTGCCTTAATCCCATCTACTTTTTTTCAATATTGTATGTATTTTGCGAGTAATCGAATGCAGTATGATAAACTGATCAACGTGTATATACAGAGTGACCCAGTACTCACTGACAACTTAAATAACTTTTGATTTAGTTAATATTTTTTTGCTAATTTTTTTTTTAATTTAATATACTTAAGGGCAATAATAATAATGTAATAAATATCATTTTTATATAATTAAATATTAAAATTATAATTTTAAAAATTTACGAGAAATGTTAAAAAAAAAATTAAAATAAAAATTGTTATAATTTATTAGAATAAATTTTAAGAAATAATTTGGTGAAAAAATTTCTCATTACTATTTTGTAGTTAATTTTCTGTAACATTTTAAATTTTCTAAAAATTCAAATTTTTCTGTATTTATTCTACGGTATCAAACACTGACTATGTTATTTTATTTTATAAAACAAGGACAAATATAAACACAATCTTTTCATACTCAACATGGAATGATGTATAAATTTTTCTAAGAAAATTGTTAACGTTCTAATGACTTGTTTTAATTCAAATAAAAACACGAACAATACCTATTACATAATAAGTAGTTTTATCTCTTTAGAAATAAAACTACTTATTCTAACCAAAATTAGAATTTATTCATCACGAGTCATGATTTATATTATACTAAGTATAAGGTCTATTATATTTACAAACTTGTTACTAATACGATGATAAGAAATTTGATAAGGCAATTATTACTTATCACTCTCATTCATAAGCGTAAGTAATTTTCATGGAAAAAGTTACACACCTCCAAATTAAAGTAATCATGAATAAATAGTGCTTTCTTCTGTCCTTTTCTCAACACGTATTTCAATGTTTAATACATGAAAAATCAAATGTTCACAAACTTTAAACTGTTACAGAATATTTACTACTGATTATTAATAAGATATTTTTTTTACCAAAATTTGTCTTAATATCTACTCTAAATAATAATATGATGCGACTTTCTTACTTCCCATCAATTTGGAAAATAGCTGTAATAGTTCTTATACCTAAACCAGGAAAACCAAAATATATGTCAACGTCATATAGACCAATCATCTTATTACCTACACTAAGCAAACTGTTTGAAAAACTTCTGCTGAAAAGGATCAGGCCAATATTGCAAGAGCACCACATTTTACCAAACACTCAGTTTGGATGACGCACCCTGGTATGTAACAAACAATAACTTACACAAAGAACTTAACATCAAATCAGTCAAAGAACTCGCTACTTTACACTACACTAGATTCCACTCAAAACTTAACACAAACACAAACCCTTTAATAAAAAAAACGCATACTTTTACAATACTTGATAACCCACCACGTCGACTTAAACGAAACTGGAACCGTGACCTTTTAACTTAACAAAACAACTCAAAACAACAATATAATCTTAACAAAAGTATAACTTAAATTATCTAATTAAGATTTTACCAATGGGTGACTTCCTTTAATGTTATTGATGTCATTATTTAAAGTGTCAAAAAAAAACTTATTGTAAATTTAAATTGTACAGATTGTTTTTCTAATAAAAATAAAAAAAAATCTACTCTACAAAATAGCTAATTTTTTTTTTTTATATTTTATTTAAAATTTAAAAATAATCAATATTTTTAATAAATTGTATAAAAATTAATTTTTGAGATATAATTATAAACTTAACGTATAACTATTATTAAAAATAAAAAATCAGCTAAAAATATTAACTGGATCAAAAGTTATTTAAGTTGTCAGTGAGTGCTGGGCCACTTGTATAGTAATTCTATAAACGCTAGCGACTCGATTTCTCCTGAAATAATAATTTTGTTAAGAAAATTACTTTTAATGTTTTTTAGTTTCATATAATTCTTGATTTATAACAAAATTAGTTAATTTTTTTATTCTTCTCTTTTTCATCTTTTAAAGGTGTCAACTATATTTTTTTCAGTAGAAACATACATATTTAACTAGCTTAAAAATAAAAAATTATTCAATTAAAAATTTACTGGTCAACTAATTTTTAATATTGACGGGAGGTGAAGTTAAAACTGATAACAACAAAACAAAAATTGTATTTGTGAAATATAAATGGATGACTATAATTAGATGAAAAATATTCTAGGTTTACGAAGTACTAGAATTTTTATTGTAATGAAAAGTATTACTTCTATTTACAGAAGTAGATTAGTTATTTTAGTATAGTAGTTTAAATTTGATAATTCACATTTTCTAATGGTTTTATATTTTATATTTTTAATCTATTAAAGAGACCAATATGAATTTGACTACNTATATTTTATATTTTTAATCTATTAAAGAGACCAATATGAATTTGACTACTTCACCTTAAAAACCACACCGGTGAAAATAAATAAGACTGTTTTATTATATTTTTTGAAAATAAAAATCAATAATATACTGCCTAACTTGAATATTTAAGTTATAAACTCAAAATATAATAAATGAATGTCACGCATAACCACGATAAAAATAATGGTTTTTGAAAATGTTCAATATCTTTACCTTATCTTAATGTTATTTTATTTTAGTTTAATTTTAAAAAAAAATAATTTTTTTCAATCATTTACAACCAATTGAAAATGTAATTATAAATACTCACTTACATTTTCTAAATTTAAAAATAAATATGACGTATTTAAAATTTAGTAAATTAATTTAAATATTACACATTTTTCAAATGAAATGAAATTTATTAGTTTTATTTTAACTATAACAAAATAAAAATTTAAATAAAAAATAAATATCTGTAGGACTATCGAAAAAATAATAATTAACTAACTATAGTAATAATTTAAGTATAAAAATTATCTAGATAGAAATGTATTAAGAATACTTTAAAGATTTTTATGGTTATAATTTATATAATTCAAATATTAGACCATCAAATTTTATTTTAAATCTATGTAAAAATTATATATCTTAATTGATATATAACAAAAGTCTTCATAGATTTTGTTAATTGCATTCAGCAGCAATAAAGGGCTAATTTAAAATTAAGTATGTCAAGGATACACATTTTTTTGAGGAGAAAATGAAGCCTTTTGGAGAGAGAATATAAATACTCACTTACATTTTCTAAATTTAAAAATAATTATGACGTATATAGAATTTAGTAAATTAATTTTTTTATTAATGATTAATTCGTTGATTATTATGACCTATCTTTTTATACATTCGTAAAATATTTAATAGTGTAATATATTGTTATTAATTTCATATTGCGTTAAAGTTACTTATTCTAACAAAATAAGTTGACAGCCAATTTACAGATTTCCAGCTTTTTTATTTGTTAGATTGATTAGCATACATCATTTGTAATTTTAAATATTGATTTTTTATTGTAATTTTATTATTACTATAATTATTATTAATTTTGTAAATAAAATGTGTGTAAAGTAAAATTTATAAATCTCATTAAAACATACCCGTAACAATATATCTGCAAATAAAAATTATTTGTTATAACTATTGTTATTTTTTCTCTTTCAGATAAGTAATAAAAAATGAGATACATCTTTTAAATTAATAAATATCACTAAGGTGTATTTAATCATGAACACCGATAGATCTTATATCCTAGAGAGACATTTGACTTCAAAATATAATAATGAATTTCATAAACTAATTTAAATTTTTATTAAAATAATACTTTATTATTTATTGGAATGTGGGTTTATGTTACTATGACCAATTTAACAAATAATTTCTTCATAAAATACAATTTTCACTGATGCTATATCTTATTTAATGTTGTAATAGTTTTCCAAGAATTAACAAACTTATAATAACTATAAGTAAACTAACATTGTTAAATTTATCTTAATTACAATAAAAATACAATTTAATCCTCGTTGTTAAATATAATAAACTTAATCATTTTATTGAAGAATTATAATTAAACATTTGAGCAAATATGAACTAACTTAAAAAACCTATAATTTTTACCTGAAATGACTTGCAAAGTACTCGTAGTTATTAGAAGCTATACAGTTTTATGTTTGAAAACCAAACCTTTTAAAACGTTTAAAAACATAAGATTAGAAAACAAAGATTGTTTATATTAAAATCCCTAACATAATTTCTAAAATAATATTCAAACAGATAACAAACTTATTAAAGTGATTGACTAATCTGTATTTGAATAACTATTAGACCATTCTCCTAAACAATTAAAAATGTTTAGAGTCTAATTTAAATTAACTCCATGCAGTATTATTACGTTTAAAATCAACAAGTAATTTGTCATAATATTATTGAAAAATAATACCATGTATTGACACTTCAAGCTACACTTAGATAACTTTTTTTATGTAATTAAAAGTTCATTTATGTATATAAGTCTTTAACTTCTACCCTTTAAATATTTTAAATATTTTAAAATAAACAATATAAGTTTTAATTTTAATTTTATTTTAACCATTTATGATACCATAAAAAAATCAAATTTTAAATTGGATTACATTAAAAAAGAATTATTAGAGAAGCCTGAACAATTTTTTCTTAAATATCGCTATTTTATTATCAGGAAATTTTGTTTTATAAATATGCACAACATTGTTTCCTGAATTTTTTTTTTTTTTACAAGCGTTAGGTTGGTTAATACGATTGGTATATCCTGGGGAAATTTAAGTGCAGTGGTTTCCTGTTGCCTTCTGCACTGGGAACATGGTGCTTTTTCGCCACCATAAAGCACACGCGTGGTCACCCATCCGTTCACCTACGGCGGTAGGCGCGGCTTAACACTAGAGTTTTTTCAACAACTAGTGTGACTACCGCACCACACCACACCCTGTTTCGTGAATAATATATAATATTAATATAACATTTAATTTTCAGAATATACTCTTCTACTATGACCATGAAAGTTGTACGAAACCATCTGGTGTTATATTATTGGAAGGGAGTTACTGCTCAAGGTTGGATTTTTCTAGTGGAGCATCAAAACTAACGGGAAAAATTCAACCGGAAAAAGAAGTAATTAATAACTTATTTAAATAAAATAAAATATATTGGTATTATTCTCAGTTGCAATTTTGCAAAACTAGGAATTTGTACCAGGGTAAAAAGTGTAGGAAGGGTAACAGAAGATTTTAAGGTAAGAGTACACCAAGCCTTAAGCCTTTACTTATATTCTATAGTGATCGATGAATTTACTAGAGAGGTACCATAGTGCATGTTATTCTCTGACGATGCAGTGTTAATAGGAGCAAAAAAGGAGGAAATTAATCAATGGCTTGAAATGTGGAGATCATCTCTAGATAGAATTGGATTAAGAATAATTAGGAGTAAGATAAAGTATATAGAGTAAGAGTTTGACATGGGAGAACACAAATTAGGTCAAATGAGGATATCAGTGACAATAAGCGAAGACGTGATAGGAGAGGTGGAAAGTTTTAAGTATTTTTGATCAATTGTGCAAAATAACGATGCCCCTGCCTGAAACCCATATTATTACTAACATTTTATATCATCATTGACAATATACTACAAATCATAGATATAGTAACTTTTGCTCATATTTTTATGCATTAAAATATTGTTTTATTTAATTTTAGTTTCTTTGTTTTTTTGCAAAGGAAAAGTTCTTTATTATAACTTGGATACAAAATAATAGAGCCGATAACGTACTCAGAATTTTATAATGGGGGCTAATACCAACAAATATTTTAATGATCTTATTTTAGGTAATATTTAACCTAAAATGTTGGGTTAGATCGACCATGAAGGACTTGGACCTTTTAACCTACTTATCTATATACAGAGTGTTCAGTAAATAAGGAAACGAATTTCTATTGTACTCATTGTTTGTAACAATTTAACTGTTTCCTAATTTACTGAACACCCTGTAGAGTGTTCAGTAAGTAAGGAAACAGGTCAATTGTTACAAACAATAAAAACAATAGAAACCCGTTTCCTGACTTACTGAACACTCTGTATATCTGAATAGAGTTATACAGGGTGTTCACTAAGTCAGGAAACGGGTTTCTATTGTTCTCATTGTTTGTAACAATGAGAACAATAGAAACCCGTTTCCTGATTTACTGAACACCCTGTATATTTCTTAAAAAATTTATGCCATAGATTCTCTGAAGTTATATTTAGGCTTGGTTATTCTCAATAATATTTACGTTTTACCAAAGTATCTTAGAATATCTGGGTTACATTTTGTGTTAAACATGTTATCATCGTTTATATTCAATTCCTCGATATATATATATATAATACTATGGTGAGTTATGTTGTTGTACTAATACATTTATTTATTTAAGCTATCTACGAAACATTTATTTACGTAGTGTTTCATATTTGTAATTGATTGTATTATTCTATAAACTTATAGAACCTTTAACGAAGTTACAGCCATATAATAAACTCTTCAAAATAAATATCTTACCTAATTTCTAATTGAACTATTGTACAATATTTTAGTAAATTTTACCATGTTTCGGATAAAGTTTTCATCACCTATATTTATTATTATTTAGATACATAAATAGGACTAAATATATTAACACACGGTAAAAATATATTAAATATACAAAACAAAAATGAACGTTAGCTAAGTATTTAAATTAACTTTTTGATTATTATATTTTTGCAGCATTGTTTCGTAATTTCTTACAACCATCCACAAATGCGACAATACGAATTTCGTGCGTCATCTGAAACTGCTTGTAAAACATGGGTCAATGCATTAAAACAAGCCAGGTAAACAAAAACTAACCTATCAAAATTATAATAAGAAAAAAATTTTTATTTTATTATATATTACTTAGCTTCAATAAGTTATTATTGCAAAAAGAAGAACTCGAGCAGAGGCATTTGCATTTATTACAAGTTGTAGAAAGTGAAATGACTGCAAAATGGCAATATACACAACAATGCGAAGAATTGGCTAGTGAAATAAAAAAATTACGAGCAGAAGTAAATAAACATTTACTAAATAACACTTAATATGTTTCGTTAATATTATATAATTCAAAGACGTGATGTATCATTTACTTTTATTTACATTTTTAATATATCTGTTAGTTAATAACTTCTTTTACTCACTTTTTTACAGGTATTGCCCCTAAAAAAGGAACTAAAGCCAATGAATTCGTATGGTGGTTCAAGTACTGGTTCGTTTGATGGAGGAATTACTGGTTCTTTTTCGAGGAGGCAATCTAAAGATAGTTTCATATTCAATGATCAAACAACATTCAATGTACAAGACTCGATCGAAATGCGAAAAATTAAAAAAGTTCAAAGTTTTTTTAGAGGGTGGTTATGTAGAAGACGATGGAAACAAATCGTTGAACAGTACATAAAAAGTCCTCATGCTGAAAGTATGAGAAAGCGAAACAGGTAACTATATATTATTTCTATATTGATTAATTTTTCGTGTGTGTAATTTTCCTAGATATAATACTCCACATTTATTCCAAACTCATTCTAAAAAAAAAACCCAGCACAGGGAGGTCGCAGCACAGTGGTGCCGTGATATAGTTGGATCAAGTATAATGATATCTGATAGTGATTAAAACCACTATCAAAAATAAACGCTTCGATGCAAATCTTTAGATAGTGTTTAATTTAAAAAAAATTGGTGTATTATTCCAAAAGCTACATGATCTGCTAGTTCCTTATTAATATCTTGATTAAGATAAAGTATGTCGAATGAAAAAGGGATTATTAAAAAATATTATTTTTCATAAAAAAATTGTGTTGATCCATACACTTTTCAATTAGTTATAGCATTATAGAGTTAAAAATATAAAAAATAAAATTGAGAATTTTCACACGAAAATAGCATTTGGTAGCCATTTTCACCATGAAGACCAGTCCAGAGGTCAAAATTTTTTTTTCAAATTAAAGTACATTACATTAGCTTTAATTTAAGATATATATAAAAGTGTCAGACCTTCCGGAACATTTTCAAAAGTTAAGTTGAAAAAGTTAATGTTTTGTGAAAAAGTTGTCATTTTAAATCCCCCCTTGTGGGCAGGTTAAGTGTCAGATTTACAAAAAAAATATACCAAATGATAGGTAAAGACATCAAGCATCTATATAAAAAAAAATTATATTGATATGTTCATTTTTGAAAAAGTTA
>NW_026099572.1:31093256-31122159 GCF_025091365.1 Daktulosphaira vitifoliae | reverse complement strand
AAAAAAAAAATTATATTGATATCTTCATTTTTGAAAAAGTTACGGCAGTTTTTAGTAAACAAAATTGAAAAAATTTCGAAAATTAACGATTTTTAAATTTGTAATTTTTTTGGAGGTTTCCTCCATTTACGGGGAACGACGGAAATTTGTTCAATTTTTAAGGGTAATGTCTTCGACTAGATACTATTTGTGATCTTTTGACGTATCGTTGAAAGAAATCCGTTCGGTGAGTGCTGAGAAAATGTGGTAACAGACACAAAAAAAAACAAACAAAACATATCATAGTAAAAGCAATACCTTCTCAGCTTCGCATCGAAACTAAAATAGATATCTGATTAAGTTTGTAATTTATATATTTTACTATTACAGTCTTGTTTTTCGAATGGTAGAAGCTGAAGAAGAATACGTTGGTCAACTAGAAGTATTAGTAACATGCTTTCTGCGACCTTTGCGTATGGCAGCTAGCTCGAAAAAACCACCATGTACTCATGAAGATATCAGTTCTATTTTCTTGAACAGTGAGACTGTATTATTTTTACATCAAATATTTTACAAAGGACTGACGACCAGAATGGAAAACTGGCCAACATTAATTTTAAGTAAGTTTCGAAGAATTATTTTTTTACTTTGACGAATCCCAAATATTTATCTTAGTTCGATTTTTAAACATTTTTGTAATTCATATAATTTATATTTTATAATTACGTATTACAGATAAACTTTAATTATGATGAGAAATGAAATAGAAAACTTAAAATAATGTAGTAAAATAGTTAATTTAAATTCTAATATTTGTTATTATTTAAAGGAAAATTAGGAATAAATATTTATAAGCGATAATATTTTTAATAGTTAGGAAGTATTCATTTAATTTATTTAAAATATAAGATAAAAATTTTTGTAGGTGATCTCTTTGACATACTACTGCCTATGCTGACAATCTATCAAGAATACGTTAGAAACCATCATTATAGTTTACAAGTGTTAACAGAATGTAAACAGAATCCTGCATTTGTTAATCTTTTAGAACGTCTAGAAAATAAGCCAGCATGTCATGCTCGATCACTAGAAAATTTTTTAATAGTGCCAATGCATCAAGTAAGTTTTCAAATATCTTCTTCTTCTTCCTCGACTTAATTCAAACTACTTGGGGTCGGCCACCCTTATCTTATACTTCCACTTGACACGATCTCCCACATCATCTACACTCGCTTCAGCTTTTTTGGTCTTCCTCTACCTCTTCTTCTTTCAACATTCATTTCTATAACTATTCTTACAGATTCCGATTCTTCTATCCTCATAACATGACTAAACCATCTAAGACTATTTTTTCTCATTTTATTCACAATTGACGCTTCATCTATACTCCCTCTTATATGCCCATTTCTTATCCTATATTTTCTATCACTTCACTCATCCATCTAAGCATTCTCATCTCTGCAACACTCATTCTCTGCTCTACTTTCTTATCAACCGCCCAACACTCTGAACCATACATGATATCTGGTCTCACTACAGTCTTGTAGAATTTACTTTTCAGCCTCATAGCAATTCTTTTATCGTATAAGACACCAGACGCTTCTCTCCACTTAAACCACGCGCACTTAATCCTGTGCCTTACATTCTCGTTAATATCATCACTCTTTTGCACAACTGGCCCTAAATACTTAAAACTTTCCACCAATGCAATTACGTTCTCGTCTATTGTCACTGATCTCCTGATTTCACCTACCTCGTATTCTCCTTTGTCAAACTCGTATTCTATACACTCTATCTTACTCTTACTTATTCTTAAACCCTTTTCTTCAAGAGCTGATCTTCACGCCTCTAGCTTTTGATTAATTTCCTCCCCATTTTCTCCTATTAACACTATATCGTCAGCAAACAACATGTACCACGGCACCTCTCCTTGTATTTCTCTAGTAATTTCATCCATCACAATAGAAAATACGTAAGTTTTCAAATATATATATATATATATATATACAGGGTGATCGAAATCTGGTAAGACACTTATTTTCTCAGAAACTGTTGATAGTTTAAAATTTTTGTAAAAAGAAAAATTATTAAGTTTATAAAACTCTACAATAATATGAAGTTAATAAAAATTTTTTTATCCCTTCAGGGAAAAAATGTTAATTTATAATTTTTTTAAATGGGATTCACTATTTTTGATTTGATAATATGATAGAAAAAAAAATTACAAACCATTTTGTTCTTATAATTTTTTTTATACGAACAACCGATTATGTTTTATAATTGTTTAAAGATTTTGACTTCCAGAAAAAATATTGTCATTTATTATTATAAATAACCGATAATATCGGTGGCAGTGCAACCGGTATTATTTTTAGATTCTTTAGTTTTACAAAACCATAGACTTAGCTATTAATAATACACCGAAAACCCGGTTTGAATCTATTATTGTTATCACTCATTTAGTGCGTAGTAAATTTTTATAGCTAATTTAACTATCATAACTTGATCAATTAAATTTGGTTTATGCAACAGCAAATAAAAATAATGACTTCTGTATTTAATACAGTAAAATGACAATAGAAATTTGGCCTAAAATCACTTAACTTTAACAAGCTGTAACGGACGAACGGTTAATCGGATAAAAAAAATTATAAGAACAAAATTGTTTGTAATTTTTTTTGTCTATCATATTATAAAGTTAAAAATAAGGGTTCCCATTAAAGAAAATTATAAATAAGGGTTTTTATCCTTGAAGGGGCGAAAAAAATAATGGTTTGACTACATATAACAGTAGAGTTTTTTGAACTTGATATTTTTTCTTTATAATAAAATTTAAAATTCTCTATATTTTCTGAGATAATGAGTGTCTTACCCGATTTAGATCACCTTATATATGCTACTTCATTCTATTTTATATTAAAAAGTTATACAGATTATATTTATAGTCCTAAAAATTTTCATAAATGATAAAAAAATTGATTTGCTTATTATCTAAATAAACAATTTAAATTATTTTAAATAAACAATTCAATCTACACTTTGGCGTTTATATATTGAGTTTAAGGTATTACGTTTTTACTGAGAAATACCACTCTTTTGAGGTATTTTGGTAACACAAGAATAAATCAAATACTTCATATTTTAAGGTATTTTATTAAAAAGAATAATAAATAAACAAAGTTAATGAGTCAATTTTATTAAAGTTACATCTTTTATTTTAATAATATTTATTTTTTACAGATTCCTAGATACATAATAACTCTTCATGAGATTTTGGCTCATACACCACATGATCATGTCGAACGAAAAAGTTTGCAAATGGCTTGTCAAAAATTAGAAGATTTAAGTAGACAAATTCATGATGAAGTTAGCGAAACCGAAAATTTGAGAAAAAATCTTTCTATTGAAAGAATGATTATTGAAGGCTGTGATATACTACTAGATGTCAATCAAATATTTGTTAGACAGGGTACATTAGTGCAGATTCCAACAACAAGAAAAAAAAGCAGGATTCCGCATTTTAAATCAGAAAAAGAAGCGATCAGGCAATGTTTTCTGTTTACAAATCATATGATAATTACTACAAGGCAAATAAAACATTATTTATGCAATTTAAAATTAATTAATTTACTAAATTTTAATATAGAACAACAAGTGGTAAATTGCATTTAGCGCCAGAAGTCGGCAAAATATCATTAGCTGAATGTCGATTAATTGAGGATCCTAATGAAAAAGAAGATGACAATAATCAAGGTGAAATTGAAACTCAAGAAAGCAATAACGAAGGTATGTTTAATACTATTTCATTATTAAAATATTACAACACAGTAAAAATAATTGCTATTTTTGCTGCGATAGCTGCTGATGATTCAGCTGGAACTAGTCATTCAAGTGATATCGAAAACAGTGATTGTGAAGGTTTAAAATATTCTTCAAGTCCAAGTCCAAGTCCCAGTCCTAAGCCTCAAAACTACGATTTTCAATTATACATCGATTGCAAGTCTACTACCCCACTCACTGTTCATTTATATGCACCTTCATTGCAAGAAAAAACAGCTTGGGTCAGTGATATCAGCCAGGTTAGTAGTTTTTTTTGATATTTTTTTGCAGATTTTAAAATAATTTTTTTTTTAAATAAAAAACAGTGTATTGAAAATCTGAGATTTGACGCAATGCTTCGAAATTCTATGTCAGATACGTCTTCAGTTACGATGCCCCATTCAATGCGTAATGACCCAAAACTTTTTAAAGACGACAAAGACATAAAATTTAGTAAATATTATAACTCCTGCAGGGTGAGCAATGTTAACAGTGCCCAGACGTGTGACTTAAATACAATTTTATCTTACTTTGTTAATAGATACCACGAATTCATCACGCAACAAAAGAAAAACTAATATCAAGATTAGTGGACTTGAGATTTCTGTCTATAGATTTTCTTAATACATTTTTATTGACTTATAGAGTCTTTACCGATGGAGTCACAATTTTGGAAGCTTTAAAAAAAGTGTTTTACAATAATGAAGTCGATATTTATGATACCAGCTGCCAACCAAGTAGTTTGTAAGTCTGAATAAATAATTTAATAAACTTTTTAATAATTTCCTAAAGAAAATGTTATGTCATAATGTAGGTCGGTGGATAAGGGAGAAACTCATGACAGTCATCATTTAACGACTGGAGAAAGAGAGCGAAGAAGATCTAGTGTAATTTCGTCTCCTCGAAGGACTAGTGCGGCCAGTTCTGTATCTGGTATCCAATTTTTTAAAACGCTCATATGTAAAACATATGGGCGTTCTACGGCATTGACCTTTTTAACACTAATTTTTATGATGTTCCAGGTTACTGTTCAGAAATTAGTGAAAGAGATCGAAGCAGTAGTGTCGATTATCAACAGGGACAGAGAACAGGAAGAAAATATAGTTTTCGTAAACGTAATACTGATAGTTAAATATACATTAGAAGTTTTAATATGTTGAATTATAAAATAAAATTGTTAAATCTTTTGAATAAATTCATTTTATTGTAGTTGAAGAAGAAGAGAGAAAAGTAAAGATGATGTCTGAGGAGTATAGTTCTACTACTAGTTTATACCAACAAACTACTCCCAGAAGAAAAGTCAGTATAAGAATTGAAGACACTGCTGATACCTGTCATTTAGCACCACCTACTATGGTCAAAGCAACATCATCTTCCAGTAATGAAACTTTAACAGGAGGTTAGTAAATCAAATAATTTATGTTAAGTAATATTTTTATTATTAAGAAATTTTTACTTTTTAAATATTATAGATAACCAACAAACTGTTACTGCAGTTTCTCCTTGTAGTAATAATAGTAATAACAGTAGCTCGACGTTAGTAGCAGCTACTTCAAATTTGGATAGAAGTTCTAATGAAACTACTACTTTTAGTTCATCTAAAGTATCACCACCCGAACGAAAAGTTCAATCGCCTTCAAAACTACACGGATTTCCTATTCATCATGGACATGCTATCAAAATTGGAACAATTATTACTGATGCAGCCAAAGAGTTCGTGGAAAAGTAATAATTACTTGGTTAATTTAAACTTTCATTTAATAAATCTTATTATATAGATTTCATCCGGAAAAACACTTTTATACTCCACAGCCACGCAGAAGAAGTTGGTTTACTCACGAAAGTACTCAGTTTAGAAGAAAAAAGAGTTTGGGAGTGTATGATGATGAGACAGGTAACACAGACGAGAACGAATGGTTAAGTAATATTCATAGCGCGTCGTCATCAAGATCAGCATCGTTAGTAAATTCTAGTATAGCACAGGTATTATTTTTTTGATATTCAATAAAATAATTACACTCAATTTACCCAAAATTATCAATAAAAAATTCGTTTAAATACAGTACTTCTCTAGAAGAAAATCATTTGCTTGTACAGCTGATGCAGATGGATGTTATAGTAGTAGTATATCACAAAGAACTAGTATGCAACATGATAGCCCACTATTAACAAGTAGGGCTGGAGTTGTTATTACATCATCTAGGCAATCGAAAAGAAGGTAACTGTATTTTTATCAAATTAAAATAATAATAATTTAGTGTTATTATTAAGCGTATATTTCATAATTGATAAGCGTGGGACCAACTTACTATTTAGGTAAATGTCTCAAAAAAAAATTAATTTTTATGAGGAGTTATAAAAAGGTCCTGCGCTCAATTAATATGAAACCCCGAAGTAAAACAGTTATAATTTGTTTTACACGTTATTTTTTTTATTTTTGTGTTCAGAACAGGAAGGCCGGAATTTGGGTAAGTGCTACGAACATGCACAATGTGAGAGAAGGTCTGACATTTGAAATCAGCAAACAAAAGGGGTTTTTGATACACTTTTATTTTTGATTTCGATTTCTGCATGAAACCTATTTGCAGGCTAGTTATTTTGCTACTCTTTGGTATCTTAAAGCTAATATCGTGTTATTTTTGCTCTCCGACACTTTTAAAATCATTTGGTTTAATTCACCAAAACCAAAAATTATCAACAGGATCTTTAATTCTTTTAGATAATAATATTGAAAAAGAAAAATATATAAATAATCAAATGCATGGTTTCTAGCAGTTAGCTGATATGTTTGATACACACCCTTACAGTAGTGATGAATAGACAGTTTTAGAGCTATTCATATATTTAGTTAACTCCTGTTGGTCCCGCAGGTATTAAAACTATTTAACTTTAGCCACGCAAAGCAAACTTGAATCTCATTTCTAACAACTAAAAGTAGAGTTCATATTTTATAACAATTTTAACATATTATATTACTATAGTTAGTTTGTTTTAACAAAATAGAAAACACCTACGACCCCTAGGAATGTTTCCGTGCACGTGTTATATACAATAGTTTTCCAAGTATTATGATAATATATCTAAAAATAAATTCGAATGACCATTTTTTACTGCATATTAATGTTCATGCACATAATCATTTCAAATTACTTTTTTATTGTAAATATTATTATTTAATATACTTATTCGATTCTAAGAAGTTTTTAACAGCTAAAATAAAACTTAAAACATACCGATTAAAATCAGATTGAAGTTCAACAGTTGCCTTTTACCAGGCAGAAAATTACAGTTTATCCATTAACTGTAACATTGACGTAAACTCTTCTTTTATTCAAAGGAGCAGTACGTCCACTGCAGCTGCTGCTTTTGCAATTGCTACATCAGCTTCAAGTAACCCTCGAGAACTATCTCCTTTACATGATCAAAAGTGTTGTTCAGCAGAAAGAAAAAGAAAAGAATCAGTTATGTCAACGGCAGCAACAATGAGAGTCTTAAACGTTTTAAAGCATTGGATATCAAAGCATCCACAAGTATATAAACAGAATAAATATTAAGCATAATTTTTCATAATTTGGCACTTCATTTTAAGGACTTTGAAAATGAACCACGCCTCAAAAATATGACAATAGATTTTTTAGAGGACATACTCTTCAGCCCAAATCTTTTACCAGCTGAACATAAAATAGCTGGACAGTTACTTCGCTTGCTTACAATGGATGAAACAAAAAAAAATATTATAGATCTAAATATGTTACTCATCCCAACTCAGGTAAATATAATCATTAAATTATTACAGTGTGTTATTAATTATTTTATATCTTGAGATTTTTTTTTGCTGAAAATAGTATTTTTAACAAGCGAAGAAAAAGTTGTTTAAAAATAAACTCGTAAACTTTAATTACATTACTAATCATTTCTATAAATTGTTATAGTGCTGGCTTGAGTGCATTTATAAAAACTAAGACTTCTTCTTATGATTTTTCTATCTAATTTAGCTAAAATAATAGTTAATTAAAAACTGTGTATTTCTTATTTTGAACATATTTATCTTCTAAAAAAAAAAGTGTTGAAAAAATCTTACAGCAGGAACTACTAGTAGGATTTTTTGTAAATAAAATTTTATTAATTGAAATTGCTCTAAAATCATGTTAATTTTTAGATACCGAGCATAGAGAATATTGATACTTTATCAGCTTTAGAAATAGCTGAGCAAATGACATACATTGATCATCAAATATTCATAAGAATTCAAAGCCAGTAAATATTATATCATTAAGTATTAAGTTTATCATCATACATATATTACCTTTTTAGGGAATTTTTCGGACGCGCATGGATGAAAGATGATAAAAACATAAAAGCTCCACATATAATTCTCATGACCAAAAGGTTTAATGAAATATCACAGTTGGTTGCTTCAGAAATAATGCGAAAGAACAATATAGCTGCTAGAGTTGTAACTATTGAAAAATGGGCAGCGGTAGCTGATATATCTAAATGCTTACATAATTTTAATGGTGTTCTTCAAATATGCTCCGCATTCACAAACAGCTCTGTATTTCGTCTAAAAAAAACATGGGAAAAAGTTTCAAAAGCTGTAAGTACCATAGAAAAACATAATCAAATATCACCCTAAACAAAATATTCATTAATTTCGTTTTAAAAATTATTCGAATTTAATACTAATTTGAAATATTTTATTAATATTATACCAAGAAAATTTCACTAAAAATGAAGAATTTTGAATTTATTTTAATAAATAAATAAATACCACTCATTTATATTTTACTCAATTTTTAACCGACAACTAGAATTGATATAACTGTGTCTATTTCTTTATATTAGACAAAACAATCAGTTCAAAAGTTGCAAATAATTGTGTCATCTGACGGAAGGTTCAGAAACCTCCGAGAAGCTTTACACAGATGCGATCCACCGTGTATACCTTACCTAGGGATGTACTTAAGTGACTTATCGTTTTTAGAAGAAGGAACACCCAGCTTGGCGGAGGATGGTTTGTTGAACTTTTCAAAACTACGCATGGTAAGATTTTAATATTTTAAAATAGTATTTATTTTATTAACTTCACTGTCAATATCTAATAAGTTAGTTATTTAAAAATCATTTAAAAAAATAAATAATATTTCGAATATGATAAACTAAAGGGTTTTATTGGTGTTCAAAACATAACTGTTTAAGAAAATTTTTATATTTAACTTAGTTATATAAATAGTTTAAAATTATAAATAAATGATTTCCCAAAATTAATTCTAATTAATTAAACTTCTTAAATACTATAAAATTTATTTAAAGTTAAATAGTAAATAACAGGGGACTATTGTATGTAGAGCTTGATTATATGTAACACTTAATTAGAATTAATATTCCTAATTGCATTATGTAACTGTACAGCTTGTACTCAACTAGTAATTTACACTCAAATAATTATTGTTAATAACTTCTTAATGATTATTGTTTATTATTATTTAGTAAAACAAGTATTTATCATAAAATGTCTTAACAGTCGAAATTAAACCAATATGACTAATACATATTAATTCTTAAAAATCATATTCAAATAATTATTGATAATAAAATTAATTTGTATAACTTAACATTCAATATTAGGAATATTTGTGTTCATGTTTAGATTGCTCACGTAGTTCAGGAAATCCGTCGATTTCAACAAACGCCGTACAAAATAGATTTTCAATCAAGGGTAGCTAATTACCTATTGGATACATCTTTCTTAATGAATGAAGATGAACTGTATACTAGATCATTAGAAATTGAACCTAGACCATCTAGGTTGAGTATAACAACTCTTTCTAATACACCTCATCAACAAAATCAATGACGACGGTTCAGCGTTAAGAGGAACCAGACTACATGTTTTAAATGAATGGAAGTAAACGATGGTAGATGAATAGATGGCTGATTGATGTGGAGTCATATACATCTTCTTTAAATTACATTTTAAATATAGGAAGTATAGTTTTCATACAGCTTTACTAACTCTACTGTCAGAAACAAAGTTTCCATCCTTTTACTAAAAATAAGGTCTAGTTCTTCGTAAACGCTCTATTTCTTGCGAAAAGGATCGCTTTTCAATTATTTTAATTCTTTTTTACGATCCTTATCTAACTATCGGCTTATATTTTACTTAAAAAGTCATAATATAATTATATATAAATTACTGTGTATAAGTTTAATTATTCTAATATTATTCGAATTTTTTTGTAATTTTGTCTTCCATAACTCGAAGAAATTAATATGAAAAATACAATACAAGTCATGTTTTTCTTTAATAGTTGTTCATAACTCAAAAAAGTGATACTATATACTAAATATTACTACTTCCTAAAAAGTTCATTGACATTCTAAATAGCTAATATATAGAATTTTGTATAATATTGACATGCCCATTCTCCAAATGGGCTATATTATTAGCAATTATAAATAGATCGAGTTGCTCAAACACGTTTACAAGAAACAATATAAATTATTGTTTTTATGCTTCATACAAATATATATGAAACAACATTTTTTTCTATAAAATTCGATAAGTATTTTAATCATATGTAGAAGATTTTGTTTTTCCAGTATTTCTAAATAAATAAATAAATTTGGAAGGCAATTTAGTAATAAAATGTTTTAATTATTTTTAATACTTAAATTAATTTCCTTACCATCAAAAGTACAATCAATAAAAGTTAATAATTTATCTCAGATAAAAATATTATTAAATCAAATTAATTTTTTGAATTATGAGAATGGCTCTCATTTATTAGTACATTTTGTACTAACATGTAATTTTAATTGAATATTATTTTAATAATTTATTAAAAACTTAATTTATCTAACTTAATTTCTCTTCTTATACTCGCTTAAAAATTTACTTTATATTAGCTTTAGAAAATTAATTTTGCGCAAAAAGTAATTAACTTTATTATCAAAATGAATAAAATACATTAACTAATTGTAATATATAGAAGTTCATTGAAAAAATATATATAATATTTATAAAATCAATTCAGTGTTACAGCTAAATTCGAATTGTAACTTAAGATTTATTATATAATCAATGACAGTTTGAGTAATGCATTATGTACCTATTATTAGAACTACTCATTATGACAAATGCTTCACTTGCAATAGTTAAGGTTCTTTATTACCAAAATAATACATACATTATGTGCATTTATTCAGTGACTATTCATAAATTATATAATTATAATCTTGTTGTAAATTATGGTATAATAACTTAAATGGTGATTAACTTGTGTGATAATAACTAATTATTTTTAATTAGATCTTTTTCTATATCTTCTTGTTTCTCATTGTATATTATAACATCAAACTGTTGTTGGGATAAATCAACCTATAAAAAACTTTAAGCAGTGTTAAAAATGTCAGTTTATAATTTTTATTTGGAAATTTTTCTTGTTAATTCATGGTTGTATAAAATATTTAAAAATACTTTATGTACAATAATTGTTAAATTTTTTTTATTATATAAATTAATTATTCTCTGTATAATTATTATATAAATAAAGATTTCTTAATTAAGTATACATGCTAAATAAATTTTAAGGTTACATATAATTCAATTTATTTTTCAAATGACAATCAAACATAATAAACACTAATCTTAACATATGAATCAATAAAATATAATTTATAGGGGTGTAATATAATTATAAAATAGACATATTACACATGACAAATACCATTAAATTAAGTAATTTATTTTTATGCGTGTTTTTTTATTTTAGGGCTTCAATAACAATTTTGTCAATTATTAAAATATAATAATGATTAATTAAACAATTTATACAGGAATTATATTAATATTATTATGTAAAATAATAAACAGTATACAGAACATTCAGTATGAAAGGAAACAGGTCAGTTGTTACAAACGATGAGAGCAATATAAACCCATTTCCTTACTTATTGAACACTCGATATAATATATAAATTACAAAAAGAAAATTTACTACCAATACTAGAAAAAAATAATTAATTTTTAATAACTAATACATTTTTTTCTCGTTCTGACAATAGAGTGACTTGAAAAGAATTAATTTGAAGCCAATTAATTAATTAATTAATTAATTAAAAAAAAACACACGTTTGTAAATAATTGTTGAAAATATTGAAATTTTATTATAAATCTATTATTTATAGATCTTTTAGTGTAAAATATGTATATTTATGTACTCAATGTTACCTATACCAATCAACCAAAAATAAGCTATTTGTCGAATTTTCTTAAAATTAACATATCGTTTTCGGAAGTTGATACATATTTTAAATATTACTATTTATGAATTTATATTATATGCTTCAGTTATTTATTACCTTAACTAGTTACACAATAAAAATTTGTCTTTCTCAAAAAACTTTTTAAATTTATTTAATTACATTTATTCACTCAATGAAAGATTTAATTATTGCAATTAAGTTTAATTTATACTAAATAACTACTGTATTTTATAGTACAAAATTTATCTGTATCATACTCCATTATTATTAAGTTTTAGCATTATTCATTTTTTTTTAAACATAATGTAATATTCTAAATAATATGATGACACTTAATAAGTCCTTAGAACATTTTAATTTATTATTGTTATTATTACTGTTAAATTTTATGTGCCAAATATATAGTACTAAGAACATAAAATCAATTTTTTTCTCTTCAGAACATAATTAATTTAAAATTCAAATTATGTTATTAATGCATAACTAAAATATTTAACACACTTTATTCTGAAATCTGTAAAATTATTGTTGTACTTACAAAACACAGCATTGATTTGAGATCTCAATTTAATATCAATGCACTAAAATAATGTGAGTATTGGATATAGTAATGAAATTATTTTGCTCATTATAGAAAATTGTTGTTAATGTATTATTCTAGTACTTACTTCTTCGAAATTTGTCAGTTAATAATTTATGGTATTGTTTATTACAACTTTATGGATGTTATTAAAAATGTTCTATAAAAATTTATACTTTATGCATTTATTTTTTTGTGATCCTTATATCTCAACCTAATTTAAGCCATAAAATGATATCAAAACATTTTTAAATTTGTTATATTTTAATAATCACTAATTTTTAATATTATTTTTCTACTTACTTTTTTTTTTTTATTGGACAACTTTGAATATTTATAGAAATACAATTTTGGTAGGTTAAATACAGATATGTAGGAAATTTTTAATAAAGTTATCACTTAAAAATTTATTAATTTTAACCCCTTTCTGCATGAATTATTTTTCTCAAAAAAAAATATTTATCTAGATTTGGTGTTATAGTGACATGAAAGTTTTTTTTACCATTTTTGACCCTAAAAACCCTAAAGTCTAATGTGTGCCATAAATTGAACAATGTTCACCAAAACTATTTATGTGCCATATTTGGATCTTATGCAGTTATAAAATAATACTCACATTATTATAATATACTATATTTTTTACTTCGTATATCACTTTTCTTGTCGGTAAACAGTCTTTGATTACAAAATTGATTTAGTTTCTTATATTTATAAAAATAAACAATTAATTAACAGTTAAAATCTCTTAGTAGCCCAAGTAATAACAATTAATATTTAATTAGGCAAAAAGATATAAAAATAAACATCACATTTCTAGTCGGTAAATAGTCTTTGATTACTAAATTTATTTAGTTTCTCATATTTATAAAAAAAAATTTTAAAACAATTCTTTTTGTGTATGTTGTACCAAATATGACACAGATTATCTGAACTTTTATTACGCGTAGTGCCATATATGTCACTAACTTCAATTTCGATTTATTTTAAAAACTATTTAAGCTACAAAGATGTACTTACATTTTTTGAAATCTGCAGAAAAAATCTAACTGACTTGTATTTTTCTGTTTAATAATCAATGTTACAAAAATCATGTTATCAAACTCTGAAAACGCACGAAAGTTAATAATGCCGTATCAAATATTTTATTCGATTTTTATTAAATTACAGTATACACATTTACCGCTAGATGACAGAGTCATAACAAATTTGTTTGGTTTTTTGTGACGACTTCAGCCATGCATGAAATAACGTAAACGGATAAATATTAAACGAGATATATGAGAAAAACTAATTTGTGCCATTTATGGGACCTTATGCAGAAAGGGGTTAAATATGCCACATATATATAAATAACTAGGATTTAAATGAAATTTCCAGTAAATATTTAACTTTATTAAAGATTTTATACTTTTTCAAAAGTTAAAAAAAAACACAAGTTACTATTTTAAATACGTAAAAGATCCAATTTTCAAAAAAAAGTACGTCTTATAAAGAGGGAATTAGAGATAATTAAAAAAATGTGTTTTTAATTTATTCATTTTTCAAAAATTTATGGTTAAAAAATATGTTAAACAATTTTTCTCCATATGTGTCATAACGTACAAATAGAAATTGAAGCTTTAATCCAATAATGAAAATCAAATACGTTAAATATTTTAATTTTAGATCAACGGGTACATTTACAAAACTGACTACCTGTTAATTTAGTTTTATAACAAACCAACGAAATGTTAAAAAAAAAATCGATACAGAGTCATATACAACTAAAATCTATTTAATGAAATGAATATTCAAATAATGTTATAAAACTAATTAAGCACCACACTCTCACAACATATTTACTATATAAATGAAATTAATTTGCGTTCAGTGTAGCTAATTCAATAATAAAACTTATCTATTAATTTAATAAAATACGTGTTTATAATTATTGGAGTGTTTGTATAATAATAATAATAATTAAATATTAAATTTATCAATATTTTTTTAGAACGGGTTATTCTAGTATAATTTTATATACTTAATACACAATAATAGTATCGGCTTTTGAAATGGTGCACAAAAAATAAACTTAACTGTGTTTTATGTATGTTACATATTCGTAATTTACAAGATCACCAAAACAGGGTTCCCTTCTTTTTAAAACACAAAATAACAAATTAACTAAGGAACTAAAACTGACTATTGTATGGATTTTTATTAAATCCTCTTATATGTTGTTTCTTAATTAAGTCCAGTCAATCGCATTTAACATCAAATTAAGATCTACAGCTACTAAGATCACACTAGGGATCGTTACACTACCCTCTTCTGATAATAAAAACCCATTTTTTCCTATAAAAATTTCGGTAATTTCAAAATACACAAAATCCACAATACTCTGCTCAAGATTTTTACTCTCTGAGACTTTTAGCTTCGATGCGAAACTCAGAAGGTATTAGTTTTACTATGATGTAATTTTTTTTGTGTCTGTTACCACTTTATTTCAGCTCTCATTGAACCGATTTCTTTTAACTATATATCAAAAGATCAAAAATCGTATCTAGTCGAAGACATTATCCTCAAAAATTGAATAAATATCTCTCATTCTCCGTAAATAAGAGAAATCTCCAAAGAAATTACAAATTTAAAAATCGCTAATTTTCGACATTTTTTCAATTTTTTTTTCCTTAAAATTGCCATAACTTTTTTAAAAATGACAAAATTGATGTAAATTCTTTTATATAGATACATAAGGTACTTACCTATCATTTGATATATTTTTTTTATAAATTTGACCCTTTATCTGCCCACAAGGAGGATTCAAAAGGCAACTTTTTCAAAAAAAAATTTATTCTTACAACTTAACTTTTGAAAATGTTACGGAAAGACTGACACTTTTATATATATCTTAAATTAAAGGTAATTTAATATACTTTATCATGGAAAAAAAAAATTTCGAACTTTATTTTGTCTACACGGTGAAAATAGCTACCAAATGCTGTTTTTGTGTAAAAATTCTCGATTTTATATTTTACATATTTAACTTTATATTTACATAACTTTTTGAAAAATTAAAGGATCATTACAATTTTTTTATGAGATATAATATTTATATACCTCTTTTATTCGACATACTGTTTTTTTTAATCGGACTATTACCCTTAATACAAGGGGTTTCAAAATTTAAAAATGTATATAGAAAGTAAAACTTTTTGAACCTAATTTTTGAAAGTGATCCCGAAATACTAACACTTTTATATATATCTTAAATTAAAGCTTACGTAATATACTTAATTATGAAAAAATAAAAATTTTGGACTTTATTTTGTATTTACTGTGAAAATTGTTACTAAATGCTATTTTTATGTAAAAATTCTCGATTTTATTTTTTACATTTTTAACTTTATAATGCTATAACTAATTGAAATGTGTATGGATCAACACAATTTTTTTATGAGAAATAATATTTATATTCCTTTTTCAATCGACATACTTTATCTTAATCAGGATATTAATAAGGAAATAGCAGATCATGTAGCTTTTGGAATAATCCACCAATTTTTTAAAATTAAACACAATCTAAAGATTTGCATCGAAGCGTTTATTTTTGATAGTGGTTTTAATCACTATCAGATATCATTATACTTGACTCAACAATGCCACGTCACCACTGTGCTGCGACTCCCATGTGATAGTTTTTTTTAAATTATTTTGGACAAGTTAAATAAAACTTAGAATAGATTTAAGTTCATTTTGTTTGGCGAATCTTTTATTTGTTAATTAAACAGTGATGTATAATTTTTTCTCTTATCATGGAAAATAATGTCAATTAATATTTTAAACCTCAACATATTAAAATTATTTATTTTTTATAATTTATCCAAACTAACTTTAATTATTTATTTGATGGTAAATATTTATTGTGAGCTAAAGGTTACAAAAACTTCAGATTTAAATTGATGTAATTTTATTGGACTAAGTGTATTGCAACTCTATACTTACTGGGTAGCTAGTCACTGAGTTTAATGTCTTAGTTTTAACAAACATCGCGCCGGCATACCGAGTAAAGGTTGCAATTAAAGATTATTTTAAAGTTAGGTATATTAGGATAAAATATAAGCTTATATGTATTTAGCAGAAAGCACAAATAAACTTTCAAATATATTTTCAGTGTTTCATTTTTGTTTTGGTGATTACCGTGTCGCATCCTTTCAAGACAATAGCGCCGGGACACATTGGGCCATCACAACACCGCCTTGATAAATCTTTTACATAGATATAAATATTTTTGAATCTTGTTTTGGCCAGGCCAGAGGATGATTTAAAAAATATTGGTGTCGATCTCTCATTAAAATATATTCTCTTAAAAGCATAATCATTCAACAAAAAGAAATAACTGTATGTTATTAAATTATATTTATATGAAAAAATATGGTGTATACAATCTTTTCCATAAAAAAAAAAACAGTCATAGATAATGTGTAAAGATTTCGTATTATTTAGAATTAAATGGTTTTTCTAACAGTCATATTGACTCTTCAACGCGTAATGTATAGTCTGTGAATCACAGAGTGAATTCAGAATTAGCATTGGATTGTTTAAAGTAATCGTTTCATTACATGGGATACGAGGTAAATACAAATTTAATTTATTTATTTAATTTCAAATTACAAATAATCTATTGCGTAATAAACCACTAAGATAAGTTATAAAGTTTTGTAAAGGGATATCTAACATCATTTATTCAATATTGTTTAAGCCCGAGATCAATCCACTGGTTTGTCATAAACGTTTGTATTTGTTTTATTAATTTGATCATTACCCTCATGTGCTTAGTCACCGTTTATTCACTTGTCTAACCCCGTCTTTATTTATAGCAATATACACTATACATATTTTGCCATATTTAAACACGTGTTGTTCTTCCATATACTATCATTGCTTATTTTGTATTATTATTATATTTGTATTGTATTATTCAACTATACAGGGTGTTCAGTAAGTCAGGAAACGGGTTTCTATTGTTCTCATTGTTTGTAACAATGAGAACAATAGAAACCCGTTTCCTGACTTACTGAACACCCTGTATATTTATTACGTTATACTTTGTATTCTAACTACGAACCAGCCCTTTAATTTTCTTTTAGTATATTACTAACACCTTCATTTCAGAATTTACACTATTTTATATTATTTTATTCCCTTTCACAAGCCATACAAATATTTCCTCAAAACCTCACTCTCTTTTTATTTATCACTTACATTTTTCTTTTCGGTTTATTACATGTAACGAAATTTTATTTTTAACATCGAAGTTAATCTAAGTAAGTATTGGTATTGTGATGGTGTTTAATTTTTTTTTTATGACAATCCGTGAAAATTCCCTACTCTCATTAGACCTATTTGAATGATCAATAAGTCAAAAGAAAACGATTTTAATCTAAATGAATCAATCAGCCCCAAAACTTTGAAAACTTCCTAAATTTAAGAAATTTAAAAAAGTATCTTAAAATTACGCTACCGTATGTATCATTTGTTTGAAAATTTGATAAGGAATCTAATTACAAGAAAAGTTTAAAGAGAACACCTAGACACATAAAAACAATTTTTTAACTCATTTTTGAAAAAACTTTGGAAGGTTTGAAAACTGGTTAAAACTTTTTTTAATATTTTATTCTCAATTAAACAAATGATTTTACAAGCATTTAATATTTGAGTGAAATTGTAAAAATACAAATATGCAAATTATTATGTATAATTTAATAAATTTGTATTAGTGCGTTTTTACAATAAATATGTTCATCACTGTTAAATATTATCTATACTTGACTGAACTATGCTGCGTCCTCACTATTCTGCGGACTTACAGTATACTGTGCTACTTATTATTTTAATTTCTCTAATGGAAATACTTCATAAATCCTGTATGTGCTATAGAAGTAATCTTTCACAAATTCCGTTTTTTTAAATTAAATAAGTTTATTTTTTGGCAGTTTTCCGCAAACGTATAGTGATAAAAGGTAGATAAAAAATAATTTCTTAATAAATTAAAAAAATGTTTTAGATTATAACACAACAAAATGAGAGCTCAACTTACACTACGGCTAAGATCACAAATTATCACATAAGGTAATTAACAGATAAGATTTCCTCTTATGTGGACCATAACATGTAGTCACATGGTATTTTATATATTGATTGTAAATAACAATTTATGAAATTATTGATAAATTCTCAGATGCTTATGAGACAACGATGATATTTATAATTATAAAATAAATTAACAATTCTGTTTAATATTTACAAACATTACAAAATATATATTTTTGTATTAGAGATTACTCTCTCCTAAAGAAATTATTGTTACTACAGAATCAGTGGGACAAACTTAATTTACTTTCTAAAATTAAACTATTGAGGTCATTACTTTTTATAAGTAAAAAATCTTAAATATATAAATACAAGATATTGATACTATTAAATACTTTGAACGTGTCAATCTTGGTGATTAGATATACATTGCATATTTTAAACTGATTTTTTCAAAAGTTAATTATTTTTACAAAATATACTGTATAATTCATTGAAATAAACAATAATATTCATAATTATACAATATATATATTTTTTTTTATGTAAAATGATCATGAAAACAATCAAATCAATTATTTTTTAAAAAAATACTTTTAGTAATTAGTTTTCAGAAAAAACAATGTAAGTACCATTAATTTAATATTTTGTGTAATTTATAATGAATTTATTGTTTTATGATACAGTTTACAATATTTGAGACATTATTCTTACTATCTAACTACTTAATGTTGATCTGAGATATTGACATTTGATAATGAGTCCATTATAATAAAATTTTTTTTAAAAAATAATGGTACCTAATACATAATTCTAAATTTGAAAACTAATAGATTATGTATTATAGTACTATAGATATTACTCGAGTGACCATTTTGATATTTAATTATTTTTGTAACTATTGTAAATAATCAATGTATTACTTGAATTCTCCATCGTACATTTAAAATTTTTTACATCATATCAATTATTAATGTAGTTCTAAAATTTGAATAAAATAATAATATAACATTTATTTATAAATAAGCCTAACAAAATTACTGACGTGGTGTTCGAACCACAGAAAATATAACGTTTAATATTTTCGGTGAAAAAACTATTTATAATTTACTTTAAATAATACTTCTAGCACACCTCTATCGATGTATATTAGACAGAATGTTGTGCTATCAGTAACAGTAGTAAAAATAGAATTTAATATGTTCAAAATAAAAATAAAAATTACAATTGGGACTGTATTAGAGATTTTGGCGCCAGGGTATGCATAATTATTTTTTAGTAGCACTCTTTAAATATTTTAAATAAGTTTGCAACATCACTTTCTAATTAAAACCACGATTTAAGAAAAAAATATATTATTTTTTAAACAACTTTCAATTTTAGCTTCGATGCGAAGCTGAGAAGGTATTAATTTTACTATGATGTGTTTTTTTTTTTTTATGTCTGTTGCCACTTTTTTTCAGCTCTCACTAGACCGATTTCTTTCAACAATACGTCAAAAGATCACAAATCGTATCTAGTTGAAGATATTACCCTTAAAAATTGAAAAATTTTTCTTTGTTCCCCGCAAATGGGGGAAATATCCAAAAAAATTACAAATTTAAAAATCGGTAAATTTTGTCTTTTTTTTCACATTTTTTTCTTAAAACTTCCATAACTTTTTCAAAAATAAACAAATCAACATAATTTTTTTTTTTATAGATGAATGATATCATCACCTATCATTTGGTATATTTTTTTTGTAATTCTAACACTTAACCTGCTCATTGAGGGGAGATTTAAAATAGCAACTTTCTTACAAAAATTAACTTTTTCAACTTAATTTTTGAAAATGTTCCGGAAATACTGCGTCCTTTAAACATATATCAAATTAAAGCTTATTTTATGTACTACAAAATGAAAAAAAAAATTTGTCCCGACACTTTATCTTCTGCATGTAAACGGCTGCCGTAGATCCAATTTGTTTTATCAACATATTATGTTGATAATATTTGTAGAATACACATATTCAAAATGAAAATTGACTTTATAGACGTTTAATAGCTGATTGCCCCTCAAATATTATCCTGAGTAAAATAGATACAATTTGTTATATCTAGAGTCTGGATTTTTATGCATTTATTGTCTGTGTAACTTTGTTGTTGAAATATACAAAAGGATATAAATATTATTCCTTTTTAGAGGGAATGAACTCTCTAATCTACCCAATACTGTAACCCAGTTAGAACACAATACTAAGTTTTCAAAACAATTATATAAATTTTTAGTGTATGTGTTAAGAACAACTTTACAAAATTTATAAATATACATAAATCCGGATTCTAAAATATTCTAAAATTTTAGAAGACTAAACATAATTTTTTTTTTAGAGCTCATATATTTAAATCAACTATTCAAAACTTTCAAAATGGTTGATATCGCTCTTATGAAACAGATATTTGCTACAGTTACTGGTAAATAAAATTGAAATATTTAATTATTTCCGTGGTCCATTTATATTAAATTCACTTTTAAAGATTCTATTATTAATATTTGAGTTATAACACAGGTGGAGTATACATTCGTACACTGGCGTACGTAAGGGGGGTCTTTGGGGGTTGACACCCCCAAAATTTATAAGCTAAGCAATAATTTTGGACGATAAATAATAAGTAATAACATTAAAAAAGATCATATCATACTATAAATATTTCCACAATAAAGTAATCGAAAAAAGGAATTTTTGTGAGCGAATAATATGGGCAGTGTCACATCTAATTTTCTTTAAATTTCAAACCCCCCCCCAAATTTAATTTCTATGTACGCCACTGCATCCGTATTAATATACACTAGTATGAGCTATTCCCACCCGCGTTACATACCTACTCAATGTAATAAAATGATTGTAATTCAATAAGCACTTATCCTAAAATTGTTATCAACCCATCAAATATTTTTACAAAAATATTTCTATTTGAAATTTTAAAAATTGAAAAAAATGTAATTTTTTTCATATTAAAGACAAATAATAAAAAATAAATTTATAATGTAGTCCAAAACTATAAACATTATATTAAAAAAAGTAACGCAAAATATTAGCTTAAAAAGTTTTCAAGTGTGTCAGAATTTGGTGGGACATTTTGTATTTTTAAAATAAAGACATTAAATTGATATAAAATAAGACATAAAAATAATAACATTTAACTTAATTAAATAATTATCTTCTTTTTCAGCGTCAATATCGATATTTATAGCTGGTAGTTGGTTAGGATGGCCTTCTGCAACAGCTGATAAGTTACTATACCACAAAACTGATTTCAATGTGTCAGTAAATGAATTTTCTTGGATTGTATCTATCATGGATGTGGGTAATATAATAAGTCCAATCCCTGCTGGTTACATGATGGATTTCTTTGGCCGTAAAAAAACTGTATCTCTTTTAGGACCATTATACATAATTTCGTGGATACTCCCATCTTATGTAGGCAATATATGGTCACTGTATATTGCTAGATTTTTAGGAGGATTAGGTAAAGGCATTTCTTATACTGTAGTTCCAGTTTTTCTTGGAGAAATAGCAGGAGTGAAAATACGAGGCGCATTAAGTTCGGTATTTGCTATACATTTAGCTGGTGGTTTTTTATTTGAAGCTATAATCGGCCCGTACGTGTCATTTAAGTCATTAAACTTAATAACTGCTATTATTCCAACTCTATTTCTTATTATGTTTATTTGGGTACCGGAATCGCCGTATTACTTACTGAAAAAAGGACGACGTGACGAAGCTGCAAAATGCCTCAGATGGTACAGAAATGGTAATGACTCTGAATTACAAGAAATGGAAGAAAACGTTCAAAATGACATGAAAAACAAAGGAAACTATTGGGAACTTTTTAAAAACCCAAAAAATTTAAAAGCAATCGTTATTATTTCTACAGCTAGCTTTGCTCAAAGAGCTGGTGGTATTAGTAGTTTAATGGCATACTCAACATTAGCACTACCCGAGCCTGTCCCAATTGGCCGTAAATCAGATTACATAATTTTATTTGCTGTGTTAAAAACTGGTGTCAACTTTTTTGGGTTAGCATTAGTAGATAGAATTGGGAGAAAACCTCTGCTTCTATTTTCAGAAATATCACTGGGCTTAGTCACTTTTGTAGATGGATTATTCTTTTTCTTACAAAATTATATTAACATGACACCATATAATTGGATTCCTTACGTTTGTTTAGAGCTATTTCCTTCAATTTATGCTTTAGGTATTGGTTTTATACCAGTTGTATTTTTAGGAGAAATGCTACCAGTTAATGTTCGAGCTCATGGTTCAGCTTTTATGTCAATAGTTTTGGCTTTTAGTTCATTTATTTCTAATGCAATATTTTTAATTATATCATATAAATGTGGATTTTATGTCATGTTATGGTTATTTTCAATTGTCAATTTTATCTGTGCTTATTTTGCCTACAAAATGGCTATTGAAACCAATGGAAAAACATTTTCAGAAATTCAGAATTTGTTAGAAGAAAGCTTAAAAAACAATAAAAAAAAATCTATATATATAATATGGACTCTGGTTTGGCGCACGCGGGACTGCATCGAAACTCTTAGAAGACTTCTTTAAGAACCACGGCCTTCAGCAAAGTGNATAAATATTTTTATCACTTTGTGATAAGTAAAATGTACAGTTCCTTAAAAATATAATATTTAGTTATTTTTTATGTATTAAAATTTTTTTTATTTTTTTAAACTTGTGAATACCATACTCTACATGAATAATTTTATAATGACTTAAATGAAGAAAAATTATTGTATTATTTATTAAGATATTTAATAAGTGATATTTGTTAAATATATAAATTGTATCTAATGAATTAAAAAGCATTTACAACTATTGTTTATAATAACTATGATATTATTCGATACTATAATAACTATTATTTTCTAAATTATTTGTATTTAAGATACAGGCAATTAAATAAAGATATATTAAGTTTACTACATACTATAATGTCTTTTATGTTTTTTATCAAATAATAAAAATACAATTATAAGATTAAGCGAAGTGTTTTTAAATAAATTTGAGTTAGTACCACAATATTTCATTACAATTTTTAATTAAGCGTAAAAACAAAAATTACAAAGTATAATTATTAATTTCATAATAGCACAATTTTTACCTTAAAAATAATTACAAATAGTTAATTAGACATTGAGTAAAATAAAAAATTATTATGAAAAACATACATTTTTTGAGCTTCTAAACATTATTATTTACATTAATTATCACTACAGTTATTTTTAAATGTATTTATAGTTTTTAAAATTTTTTTTTCGAATTTGTATAATAATACAAAGTAATAATATTGATATAATTATTTTTATTAACAAAAATGATATATGTAACAATAATTTCAAATTTTACAATGGTTATTGTTAGTCTTTAAAACTATTTTTTTTGTTCATATTACCTATTAAACAATTTTTTTTCTAGTATCATAATATAAAAATTATCATGGCAATTTTAGCCACTTACTTGATAATGATATTAAGAAATTTTATCACATTAACAATTTTATGTAAATCTGATAGACATAATACAAATCAACAACTGTTTTCTTTTTAACATCAAAATACTCGATTTCAAGATAGACCAATGAAACTTAGTTAAAAAAAAAAAATAATTGTGTCAAAAATAATTTATCAGCAACAAAAATAAAGTTTAATTAAATATTTCAAACATAATGTCAATGTTTAATAATTTAATATAAAAATATGAAACTGAATTGAAATCTTTTATTTTCCGTATTAAGAAAATGCAATATAAATATACTTCAAACAATCTGAAAATTTTAAATTACTAAATTTAATAGCTATAAAATATGTATATAAGTAAACAACATTTTTGCGAGTACTCTCATCATAAATAAGTTCATGTTTTACACGAATATATTGATTGTTGTTTTTTTTTTGGTTTTATACGCAATTCTAAAATTTCTTGAATTTCCGAAAATGTTTTACCTTTTGTCTCAAATGCCATTTTGTAAATAAGAAACGCGGAAGTTAAATTGACCATTGAATAAATCCAAAACATAACATAACAACCAAACTTATCTGTAATACCTAAAAATATCTTGTTAGCTAAAAATGAAAAAAAAGCAAGAGTCATGGACATAACAGCAGAGCCATGTGCTCTTACATTAACTGGAAGCATTTCTCCTAATAAAACTACTGGAATAAATCCTATTCCTACACTAAACATGATTGAAAATAACTCTAAACATAAACACGGAACCCAGATAAATTCAGAAACATTCACATGCATACATGTTTTAAAAAAAAAATATAAACCATGAACAAAAGTAATGAGCCCTAGTGATACTTGAGATATTATTAGTAGTGGTTTTCGACCTAAAACATCAACTAAAGACATCCCAACAAACCCAAAAATAACTTGAAAGGCACCAAAAATTATCATGTAAATTGTACTGTCAAATAAAGGAGGACTTTTAGGTAGGGTATAGATTCCAAATGCGATAAGATTACTTATCCCTCCTGCTCTCTGTGAAAAACAAGCAATTATTATGATACAAATTACTCTTAAATTTTTTGGATTAGTAAAAAGTTCTTTGTACGTTCCTTTGTTTTTCATATCTTCTTGAACGTTGAGTTCCATTTTTTGTAACTCTGAGTCTTCACCTCCTCTATACCATCGAAGACATTTAGCAGCTTCATCTCGACGATTTTTCTTCAATAAATAAAATGGAGATTCGGGCACCCAAATAAACGTTAAAAAAAAAATTATTGGAATTATTGTAGAAATCATGTTCAGAGTTCTGTAATTAACGATATTACTAAATACAAGTTCAAAAAATAATCCAAAAGACAATTGAATGGCAAAAATTGTACTTAAAGCACCTCGTATTTTCACTTCTGCTATTTCTCCAAGAAATATTGGGACCACTGTATACGAAATTCCTTTTCCTGCACCACCTAATAATCTTGCTATATATAATGCCCATACATTATCAAATAACCACGTCAATGTCCACGAGGTGATGTACAAAGGTCCTAAAAATATTACTGTATTCTTTCTTCCAAATCTATCCATTAAATATCCAGCTGGAAGTGGAATAAAGAAATTACCTAAATCCATACACGATACAACCCAAGACAATTGAGTGTGATTTATTTCCACTCCTGTCTGGTGATTTTCAAAGCTTTTGTGTGTTGCAGAAGGCCATCCTACCCAACTACCCGCAATAAATATTGAAAAAGACGCTAAAAAATAATTACAAATAAATTTAGCATACTTTCAATAAATTGAACAGAAAAATAAATGTAATAATTAAATATTTCATTAGAACAAGGGCCCAATTGGATTTTTTTGCGAAATACATAATTTTTTAATGTTATAATTATAATAATTACATTATTAAATGTGTTGATTTTAATGATTAAGACTTAGCAAGAAAAGAGTGTTGAGTTGGGATTTGTTTTTAATTTTCTCAAAAAAACAAAAAAAAAATCCGAACACTAAAGTTGAATAAAGAGCAGAGGACAGTTAGTTCACTAAATAGCATGGAGGATTAAAAGTAAAATAGAAAAAAAAGGTAATTACATTGTCCATTTTATATTATCCGGGAGTCTCAAATGGATTGGTTAAATTTTTTAAGAATTTTAGTATTATCTAATATCATCTAAAAGTAATAATTTAAAAGATTTATTAAGTAACCTTATAGATAATGTTGTAGAGGGAAAATCGAGCATTTATAAAATGCAATGTGAAAGTAGTAAAAAATGTTACGCAAGACAAATAAAAAGAAATTAAGGGGTCAGATTTAAAAACATTGCAAAGAATCACTCCATTAATCCTAAAAATTTAATTAAAACGTAAATAATTACATATAACTTAATATAAGAGAGGCAATAGAAATGTTTAATAATAAGAACAATTTAATTAATTGGGATCTTGACATACTAGAAAATTCAATATTAAACTTTTGTAAACTGACAAATTGTGGTAATATTATTTAGTGATAACGTCACTAGGTGATAAGTTTACTAGTGGTCTATAAGAGAGTTTTTTCAGACGGAGTATCAGTAAGTTATTAGCATTGATAATGATAACATAGTTTCCGAAATATGTAACCAAAATTTTTAAAAAATATTTTTTATGGCTATTTAAGTTAAACATGTTTATAGTTTATATTAATATTTTTAATGTAATTTTAAAATTGTTGGATACTAAAACTAAAAAAAGGCATTTTTTAACCTTTATAAAAACAATCATAAATAACAAAATATCCCTATTTTAAAATAAAAAAGTTGTTTTATAAATTAAATGAACTTATTTAATAGTAAAAGATTATATTATATCTATATATGTTTTTTAATAAAATATTGACTCAATTATAAACGTAAAACTTAAGAAATAATGTATTTCGAATAACATTTTCGATAACTAAAATCCTATTATTACACATATTAATAACAAAACATTAAAATAAATATGAAATATTACACATTATATTGTATTCTATATTTTCTAAACTTTATAAGCTTGGATTCTAATAATTATTACCTGATATTGTAGCAAAAACTTGGTTCATTAAACCTTTTGGCAACATTTTCACTAAGAAATTTATAAAATGAATTGACGAATATTTCATATATATTTATATAAAACTAGACTAATTCAATTTACGAATAAATTTTTTAGACATTACTAATATTCATAATAAAAAATATATAAATTTAATATTCAATTTATATTTTATAAATTTATACTATTTTAAACTTTATATCCAGACGATACATCGAAAAAATAATATTTTTAAACTGTCATTATTACACCGTCAAAAATATAAAAAATAATGAATTTAAAGTGACTATAAGACATTTAGTGAATTAACTATTATATCAATTATGTATGTTTACTTACTTTCAATAGAATTTAAAACTGATAGGATATCAAAATCATTAAAAATAATTAAAATTTTTATCTTTAAGTTTTAGCCAAGTATTTATTTATTTACTACCTCATCATACCATTATTATGAGACTTTGTGTAGATATTTAAGTGTCGATACTTGTGTTTTATTATTTACTCTATAAAATATGTAATTATTAATATATATTTTCTATTTCTTTAATACAAAATAACGAATTAATGAATCAGAAAACAAAATAAAAACTATTGGTAAAATTTGTATGGCATCAAATTTANAATAACGAATTAATGAATCAGAAAACAAAATAAAAACTATTGGTAAAATTTGTATGGCATCAAATTTATTAGTATGTATGATAAAAAATAATCATTATTACAATAAAAAAATTCTTTAAAATACCATTATTGAGCGGCTTAAATATATTTATCTATATACGATAACTAGATAAAAAATACTAAAATTGTATCTCATCTAATTAATTAAGGAAACTATATTACGTATATATATATAGTATTTGAAAACTATATTACGTGAAACTACACCCATTTAGATAAATCTATCTGTATAAATAAAATATTTTTCGTTTTATTTTTATCGCATTAATACTTTTAATTTTATTAGTTGTTGTTTTTCTACTTACAATCCAAAAATATAAAAAATTTTCTTTGTTATTTTTATGAATAAACATTTTAATTTACAGCCCTGAGCCAATCGACCAATCACCGTTTCGATCCAACATTATACTATCAACTTTTTATAGAACGGGATTATAAGTTGAAACCAATAACTATTATCGTTGTTATGTATTAAATTTCCTAATAATTTTACTGCCTTCCTTGTTTATATGTTTTATTTAGAATAGGAAATACTCCATGATAATTTTTTTCTTCTTAAGAAAAATTTACATAGCATAAATAATACATACATCACTACAGGTGTTACAAGTGATTTGAATTAGTGGATGCCTTAATTTCAAAAACCATAAAAATATCTCCTGCTCAACTCTAAATAATATACCTAGCATAATTTTTATCTATATATAAATAAATACAAAAATAGCATTCGGTAGCCGTTTTCACCATGAAGACAAGTCCAGAGGTCAAATTTTTTTTTTTCAAATTAAAGTACATTACATTAGCTTTAATTTAAGATATATATAAAAGTGTCAGACCTTCCGGAACATTTTCAAAAGTTAAGTTGAAAAAGTTAATTTTTTGTGAAAAAGTTGTCATTTTAAATCCCCCCCTGTGGGCAG
>NW_026099572.1:31088006-31088428 GCF_025091365.1 Daktulosphaira vitifoliae | reverse complement strand
CGGAACATTTTCAAAAGTTAAGTTGAAAAAGTTAATTTTTTGTAAAAAAGCTACCATTTTGAAACCCTTCCTGTGGGCTGTTAAAGGGTCAAATGTTCACAAAAATATATAAAAGATAGGTCAATATTTAAGGTATATATAAAAAAAAAAAATGATATTGATTCGATCATTTTTAAAAAAGTTATGGCAATTTTAAGTAAAAAAAATTGAAAAAATATCGAAAATTAGCGATTTTTAAATTTGTAATTTTTTGGGGGATTTCCCCCGTTTACGGGGAACGAGGGAATTTTTTTCAATTTTTGAGGGTAATGTCTTCGACTAGATACGATTTGTGATCTTTTGACATATTGTTCATCAAAATCGGTCCAGCGAGAGCTGAGATTGAGCGTTCACAGACACAAAAAAAAAAATAAAAAAATAAA
>NW_026099572.1:31072457-31087930 GCF_025091365.1 Daktulosphaira vitifoliae | reverse complement strand
GTAAAATTAATACCTTCTCAGCTTCGCATCGAAGCTAAAACCGAAATTATATAATGTTTTATTTTTGGTTAATTTCGGTTTTTAAACTTTTTTAAAGTGAAATTTCAAAAGCAGTCTCATAATATTTTTAAATTCTGTAATAATTTTTTCAACATATACTAGAATAAAATTCTATTTAGACGAACTAATTTACTAGCTATAAGAAAATTTGCCAAAAACTGATTTAAGTGTACTAAACGATAAAATTCATTTTTAATTATAAATTATAAAATAGTTGCTGTTTTTTTCATTGATATTTATTTATAATATATGTGTTATTATTTAAAAATGAATAATTATTCATTTTATTGATTTTGAAATTATGTTAAATTTGATAGGTAATTTTTTGAATTTACAAGCTTAAACTGTAATTATAGTGCTTTATAATTGTTTAAATTAATTTATAAATTTATATGGTGTATAAAGATGAATTTAAATTTCATACAAAAGCAATTGTGTGTCAAAAATCTTCACTAATAATTAAAAATAATGCAATTTATATCATTATTCTTTATTTTAATATAATGATATTAAGATCAATACACCCAACTATNTATATCATTATTCTTTATTTTAATATAATGATATTAAGATCAATACACCCAACTATGATCATTGACAAGTAAAGAAAATTTATTTTATTTATAATTTGAACGATTTTTATTGTTAAATATGTATCATATAAACCATGATAACATTATCTTTATTTATATGAAAATTAGAAAGGTTATTTTTTTGAACCTACATATTATTTTATGAAATTAATTTTATCTTAGCTAGATTTTTTTGTATTATCTATACTAAACATTAAAAAATATATGATCTATTAAATAATGTTATACTTGCCAGACGTCCATAACGCTTTTAAATGACAATTTTCTATTAATATTGAAAATTACTATTTAAAACACTATTGTATTGGATATTTATGAACATTTATTTAAAAATGGCCATTATTGAATACATAGATATATATATGAGATAATTTCCTCTGAATATTTTTTGTTAGCCAATAAATATTGTTTTAAATCTTACTATTCCTTTTTTTTAATAAATAAATATAAGGCAAAAAATAATGGTATGCACTCTTTGACTTAAAATCTAATCAATAGAATAATCATTTTAATAAATAATTAGTTGAAATTTATTTTCCAAAATTAACATAATATTCTGCGAAAAAGAAAAAAAATTAACAATTACAATTTAGAAGTTCAACAATGTATCACTTAAAAAAGTAATAAAATAAATTTAAAGTAGTATGTATGCGTTAAACGAGCTCGAGTATATTATGATAAATAAATATGAAATGATACGAACATGTTGTTTTTTCAATTAGTTTATTATAACTCTCATATAATTACATTTAATGTATAAATGTAAGTACTTTGTGTTGAAAGTGCCAAAGTAAAGTACAAGAGATAAAAAAATGTTTTATAATGATTTAAAGTAATTATATCATTATCCATTAAAATAATCAACATAGTTTACTACTACTAATTATAGAATATTAGATGAAATACTTAAAATCAACTTTACTAACAGATGGCTGTTCACGTGTGAAAAAAAATTTCCCCTAATAGCCAAATCCGAGTTGTAATTATTGATTAGGGTATAAGTATACCAGTATAGAGGACGATCCATAAGCTTAGATGAATCCTTGCTAAAGCTAATTGTAAAATGGGTTCCCTCTAATATTAAGCCATATAATTGATTCTCAAAGGCAATTATAGGTGCTCCAAAAAGAATTATTCCAAGACGACGAAGAGAAGAATAAATACCCGAATAGTCAGAAGAATGCGTGGAACTAAGATCCCATTTTGATGAAACCGAAGAATTGTTAAAGTCTCGAAATTCTAAATAGTAATTAAAATTACTATCATAAGAAACGCTTCGATGCAAATCTAAAGATAGTGTTTAATTCTAAACAAATTTCTTTTTTCGTTTATTTTAAAATATCTTATAAGGGTTTTACATAGTAATAAGTCCATCAATTTTTATAAAATTTACGTGAACCTAACTTACATTTAATATAAATTTAAACTTAAAAAAAAACACTGTTCTATTGATGAAATAAAATATTTTAACATTTTAAGACTATTTTATTCATATTAAAATTATTTCACTAGGTGTTTTTTTTTTTGTGTCTGTCATTAATTTTTCTCAGCTCTCACTAAAAAATTTGTTCAGTCAAAGCTCAGAATTTTTATGAACAGNTTCTCAGCTCTCACTAAAATATTTGTTCAGTCAAAGCTCAGAATTTTTATGAACAGATATAAAAAACACGCACAGCATACCAAAATGAATACCATTTAAGTTTTGTATAAAAACTAAAATAAAAATAAAAAAGTTTAAAATAATACTCAATTATGCGTATTCTAATAATTAATTATAATTTTAAAAATCAATTGTTAAATTCAGGTAAAACCCAAAATTACTTTTTTTAGAAATAAATAAATGTATATATATATATATATATACTTTAGAAACATTATAAATTAATGATTTTAATTGTTTATATGAATAAATTGGTTAAGCAAGTTTTTATTTGGAAATCGCCAAATAATTTTCAAGTTTTGAGTGTAATATCTTTAACTAGACACTAGTTGTGATCTATTGACATAATGCTTAAAAAATTGTTGAGGTGAAAGCTGAGAAAACTTAATGACAGGCACAAATAAAAAACACGTTTAAAATAATTTTAATATTAATAAAAACGCCTTAAAACGTTAAAGTATTTTATTTTATCAATATAGTAATTGTGAATTTATTTAGTATTATTAATCTGTAAAATTAAAAGAGTAAAAAAGACAATTTTAAAAATGATGTTGATTAAATTGTAATATATACATAAAAACATTTTAACCATATATTATCTGTTGAAATTCATAAATTCATACACAAAACAAATAATTGTTTTTATAGGATGTTCAAATTTTTTTAGAAAATGAAGAATAACATATTAGTTTAAACTAAAAAAAATATTAAAAATAACATAATTATAAAATTATTTCCAATGTTGTGCATTAACTAGTTAATTATTTTTCTAATACATTTTTAACTAAACTAATTTAATTTTCCGTTGAAATAACATAGCTTTATCATTTAATTAGTTATTTAATTAACAGTTAATTATTACACTGAAATACTAAAAAAATTTCTCAATTACATTTATATTATTATTGATAATTGTAAGCAACTTCATGAAAGAAATTTATCGCAAAATTTTATTACTTGTGTATCATTACTTGAAACAGAAGTGAAAAATTTCAAGTCTATGTTTGAATATCTCCACAATGCTATGAAGTTTATAAGCTACATAGATATAAAGTATTTGTTTCGTGAAGGCTTCGCGCCGCATCCCATAATTGATGAAATTGACTTTTTTCAACAATTTGTAAAAAAAGTTATAGACCATCTATATTGTTGACATTAACATCTTATCAAATCTTGAATATTGTATTACAAAATATGAGAAATTGAAACGATTTTATAAAGTCGTATTAGAAATAGTAAACAATCTTTTTCAATATAGTTAAATTTTCGACTTTTTTGTAAATACTGATATGAAAGAAAATCAAATTATAGAATATTTTAACGATTCAACAACTCATATTGAGGAATGTTCTAATGAAAATAACTTTAACACTGTTTATTTTACATATAGTAAACTTAATTCATTTTACAACGAAACCATAGAAATTTTTTTACAAAAATCTTGGCTTTGAACATTTACTTAACCCAAAAATACCTGAGTAAGAACTCTTACACTTAATTTGATTATATTTAAATAATATATATCTATTTAAATACTTTATATTTTTATTGAAAATAGAAAATCTTCTTATTTAAAGCCAATGTTTACTCATGGTAAGTCATTATTTATAACGTATTATAGTAAATATTCAACGGTTTGTATATAAATTAAAAAAAAAGTCATTTTGTTGCGAAATAATTAAATATATTGTAATGTGAATTGACTTGATACTGAATATTCAGTGATTATTTTAAAGCTCATTGACTATTTATATTAGCTATTTATGTAGTAATCATAATATTTTTGTTTAAAATAGTTTCACACCACCAATAGATTCTATAGAAATAAAACAAGATGATGGAATTAATGCTTTCAATATTCTTCATTTGGAAACTGGTTGGAAATAAATGAATCACATAAATATAAATTATTATCATAAATACTACAATGTGGATTTTATAATGACAGACAAGATTAATGACATAAATTTTCGAATAAAAAAAAAACACGTAGTACTATTATTAAGATATAGGTACACAGATGTATTAAAAAACTACAAAACATTATTATCTGCTATATTGTTTATATGCAAAAAAGATTCAATTGAGTACCAAAACAATTGTTTAATTGAATTATTTAAATAATTCAACAAATCTAAAGAAATGCTTATAGGGTTGTATAATGCTTTGATTACATTAAATAAATCATCAACATGGATTATTAATATTAATTCTCATTCAAGTTTACATAGAATATTAGAATGGATAGGATATAGTCTCAATTGATTGAAGAAAAAATAACTTTTTTCAAATTGATCCTGTCGATCAAAATGATAATAAAAAGATTAATGAAATAATTCAAGATTTTCTGGATATTTTTCAAAATTATCTTGATATTTTTTATTATAAGATTATTAATTGCAACACAAATAACATTTTTTTGAGAAGAAAATATAATAAAATATTTCAGGAATTCAGCTCATACATTGGATGATTCAAATACTACTCAGAAAATCCAAATTTATCAAATTGTGTGTCGTTTTTTTGACCATTTTTATGAAATTATTTACAATAATTGTTACAAAAATCTATGTTTCGAAAAAATTAATTGTCACGATACTAATATAGACGAAAGACCATTTATTGTGGATTAGATGGGAGTTTTATTATTACATTGATAAATACTATTTATTAAATAGTAAAAGTTAGATACCGACAAGTTGAATTTTAAAAGTAAATTTCTTAAAATTATAATTTTATTATTATTAACTATTAATGTTTAGACTACACACATATAATTTAGAACGTTTTCGAAATTCTTATTTTGTTTTACTTATCACGCAATTCTTTTCTTTATAAATTGTATTTGTTACATATTTGCTATAAAATAATTATAAAAAATATTTCATTAAGTAATAAATATATTATAGTTATAATAATATTAAGATAAAAATTGATAAATTTATTATATTGTATTTTTTAGATTCGATGCGGAACTCAGAAGGTATTAGTCTTACTATGATGTAATTTTTTTTGTGTCTGTTACCACTTTATTTCAGCTCTCATTGAATCGATTTCTTTCAACGATACGTCAAAAAATCACAAATCGTATCTAGTCGAAGACATCATCCTCAAAAATTGAATAAATATCTCTCGTTCTCCGTAAATAGGGGAAAATCGCTAATTTTCGACATTTTTTCAATTTTTTTTTTTCCTTAAAATTGCCATAACTTTTTTAAAAATGACAAAATTGATGTAAATTTTTTTATATAGATACATAAGGTACTTACCTATCATTTGATATATTTTTTTTATAAATTTGACCCTTTATCTGCCCACAAGGAGGATTCAAAAGGCAACTTTTTCAAAAAAAAATTTATTCTTACAACTTAACTTTTGAAATGTTACGGAAAGACTGACACTTTTATATATATCTTAAATTAAAGGTAATGTATTACCTATAATATTATATACCTCTTTTATTCGACATACTTTTTTTTTTAATCGGACTATTACCCTTAATACAAGGGGTTTCAAAACTTAAAAATGCATATAGAAAGTAAAACTTTTTGAACTTAATTTTTGAAAGTGTTCCGGAAATACCGATACTTTTATATATATCTTAAATTAAAGCTTACGTAATATACTTTATTATGAAAAAAAAAAAAAAAATTCGGACTTTATTTTGTCTTTACTGTGAAAATTGTTACTAAATGCTATTTTTATGTGAAAATAGGTGAAACGCAAATCTGTTTATTTTTATTTCTAGGCATAATTATTTAACCACGTTACTCCTGCCGTTTTTTTTTTATAATAAAGCCAAAATCATTTAAATACTAGTACAAAAGTTTTTATACTAGATGTTTTAAGATAGATAATTCACAAAATTAATTAAGGAATTTTTAGTGATTGCTCACTAACTATTTATTATAATGATGCATTAAACTGGGACCGGTGAAATGGCAAAGCTACTTATGCTCTTGCTTGGGGACCCATATTTTAAAGACATTGTAACCATAAATTAAATATAAAAAAGTAAAAATCTTAAAAATATATATATAAGTCGTCTTTTATTAAAAAAATATAAAGAGGACACCGTAAAAACATTTTTTTTTTGGATTTCGTTATATAAAAAATCATTTTTAATGATTGTAAAGTGTGAATTAAATAATTCTTTTTGTTAAAAAAAAACACAAAATTATACATTTACCGATATTTTATTTTAATGTTATTAAATATAAAAACAAATAATGGTAATTAATGTTACTATGTCATAAATGATTTACATTTTTAACTTAGTGAAATTTTTTTAATATTACGTCGTTGCAAATATACAAGTGAAAATGTTATTAAACTATATGTATGAAGAAATCAAAACATTAATTATTAACAATAATAAAAAAATAATTTTATGCAATCAACTTTTAAAATTAATTTCAATGGTACCTAGTTTTTATTATTTAATGAAAGCTAAGTAGTTAAATCATCCATCAAATCCTTAATAAATGGTATAAGTTTTTCGTCAATTTTTCTACCACTGCAGTTAATTTTATCGAAACCCAGATTTTTATAACAAGTATTATAAACATTTTCACAAAAATTATCAAAATAATAACATGCATTAAGATAAATTTTAATTTGATGTAGAGTATTTGGATCAATTAATATATTTTTTGAAGTCCTAAAATAATTTAATTTTTCGTTTTTTTCATAAAAAGGTTCATTAAAAACACACCAACTGTCCAAATAACTAATGTTGCTATGTATTTTATGATGAAAGTTATTAAGAAAACTATTAAAAATTACTTGAAATTTTTGCAATGTTTCATTATTATTTTCCGTATCATCTTTATTGACAAAATCAATTTTAAAATAATTATTATTCTTCAAGAAAATAAGAATTTGTGCAACCCATTCTAATATTTTATGTAAACTAGAATGAGATCTGAAATGAACAATCCATATTGATGATTTATTTAATGTAATCAAAGCATTATACAACCCTATAAGCATTATTTTAGATTTATTGAATGATTTAAATAATTCAATTAAACAACTGTACTGATAGTTAAAGGAATCATTATTACAATAATGTAATATAGTAGATAACAGTAAATGATAATTTTTAAGTATTTCGGTGTATCTACATCTTAATAATTGTGACACATGTTCTTTTTTTATTCGAAAATTTAGAAAATTAATTTCATCTTTTATTATGGAATTTACACTACAATTTTTTCTATAATAAACTATATTTATGTGATTCATTGATTCCCAACTAGTTCCCAGACGAAGAATATTGAGTGCTTCAATTCCATCATCTTGTTTTATTTCTGGATCTTTTGGTGGTGTAATTCTATTAAAAAAAAAAAAAACTAAATAAATTACACAATAAATTATATAATATTAAAAATTCTTATTGAGATATTGTATTATTAAGTAAATATAAATATAAATTCAATACTTCTAAAAATTATTTGAAATCAAAATACCAAAATAATATCACAACGAAATCTTATAAAAAAATCTATAAAAGAAATATTTCTAAACGAACCTGGAAAAACAATCAATGTTTTGTGATATACTAATAATTACTACTATAATTTTAACGACGAAAAGAGACATTATATGGAACTCTGGATAATAATTCAAGACGATCTGTCATACTATTTATCAGTTTGTAGTCCCATAAAATATCAATGGCTTTCCGGCAATCGGGAAGGCGATCAAGGTAATCGGCAATCACTAGCTGTGTAATATTTACTACAATACGTTATATATATATTGTCTTATCATAAATAAATCTAAGCTATAAATGAAAATATCTCATATTGAAAATATAAGTTATTTACATTTTATATGAAAATATAAAATTTAAAAGTAAAAATTCTTACTGAGGTGTTTTTGGATTAAGAAAATGTTCGAAGCCAAGATTTTTATACCACATTTTTATAGTTTCGATATAGAGCGAATTAAGTTTATTACATGTATAATAGACGATTTCAAAGCTAGTTTCGTTAGAGTATTCTTCGATTTGATTTTTTTTCAAATCAGTTTTTATAGTAGTGTCAATGATTAGACTATTTTGAAAAAGATTGTTTACTACTTTTAATGCCACTTCATAAAAACTTTTAAAATTCTCAAATTGCGTTATGGAGACTTTAATATTTGGTAAGTTATTAATGTCAACAACATAGGCGGCATTTAATTCTTTGACGAATTGTTGAAAAAAGTCAATTTCATCAATTATGGGATGCGGCGCGAGTCCTTCGAGAAACAAATACTTTATATCTATGTAGCTTATAAACTTCATAGCATTGTGGAGATTTTCAAACATAGTCTTGGAATTTTTCACTTCTACTTCAAGTAATGATACACAATTAATAAAATTTTCTAATAAATTTCTCTTATGAAATTGTTTACATTCTTCAATGATAATATTCATGTAATCGAGAAATTTTTTTAGTATTTCAGTGTACTTGAAATTGAGTACACCTATTGTGTAACGATAGTTACGTGAAAAATCATCTTTAATGCAAGTTTCCTCTATTTCGGGATAATTTAAAAATTGTTTTAGTTTCAGGTTTATCATTTGATTTGCTCCAATTTTTGAATGAATGTGAGTTACGACTGTGTTGATGTAATTTTTATAAAGCTGATTATATTTTCTTTTGGGTTGTGCTCCTTCGGCTGGATTCAACACAATAACGACAATAGATATTAATATAAAAAAATAAAATTCCATTGAAAAATAATTTAATATTACAAATAACTCGTTTGAAACTTAGGAAGATTTAAAATGAACATATGCAATGTGTATGTTATTTTTTTATATTATTTATTTGTTGGGAAAAATATGTGTTTAAAGAATAAAATTTTTTTAACAAAAATAAAAGTATAGTTCAATCCAATGTAGCAAGAATTTTATATAGGATGTGTAAATCATACTGTGACCTATTGATTTGTCGATATATTTTCTCTTTAAAATCCTGTATTTATAAAAAAGTTCCCTACAACACTATTTTTGTTATACTATTTTATTTTATGTAATGAGATCTAATAATAACTATTAAAATATAATATCTTGAATAATAAATAAAATTATTTTATTTAAAAAAATATGATATAAAATTATTATCTTTATATTTATTAATATAGTAATATTTTAATATGAATTTTATTTCGATTAAACTGATATGCTGCTATTCGATTTCGAAAAAAATTGGAACATCCTGTAAAAATTATAATTTTTTCGTGTAATAATTTATGAATTTTAGTATATAATATATGATTAAAATGTTTATAACGTTATTTTTATTTCAATTTAACAATGTAATTTTGGAAAATAATACCTATTGAACTCTTTTAATTTTAGAATTTAAATCCAAATAAATAAAAACTAGCATAGTGGCTCGTGGCAAAGAGGGAACGCGGTAAAGTTAAGACGTAAAAGTATAGACGTATCTGGCAAAGTTTAACGTCTATATCATAAAAAAACGCTTTGATGCAAATTTATTAAATATCATAATTTGTTTTTTTTTTACAATTATAGTGATATAATTATTTCATTTATATAAATTTAATGATTTTAAAATTACACTCAAATTAATATTTAATTATATAATTACATGTTTGTTAAATTATTTGCTCAATTAAAAATAACATTATAAACTCATTTTAAAAGATATGTTCTAATATATGCTTTATAATTTTTACATGGATCATTATTTTGAAAACAAAAGTTATATCACTTTATAAATGCCGAAAAAAAATATTTGATAATGCTATTTTTTATAAAAGTGTACTTTTTAGGTATTTATTTAGTTTTTAAAAATAAGGTTTTTCAAATTATTTCCGCTTATAGGTTTATTTACATTAAAATCGGTTTTTTTTTTTTGACACATTGATCACTTCAATCAATCCAGTAAGAGCTGGAGAATTTTCATGGACCGACATAAAAAAAAATCATTATTTATAGTTTCTTAATAAAAAAATTATATAATTATAAACGCGATACTTGAGAAATATCGTTTTGAATAATAACAAAGCACTAAAAAATCTGTTTTATCATTTTTAATACGATAAATATTACATGTTGTATTATACAGGGTGTTCAGTAAGTCAGGAAACGGGTTTCTATTGTTCTCATTGTTACAAACAATGAGAACAATAGAAAACCGTTTCCTGACTTACTGAACACCCTGTATAATTTCAACACTTAATTTTATATTAGCGTTTAATATCTCATCATACCTTTATTATGTAAGACCTTGAGTAAAAATTTAACAATCGAAACTCGGGTTTTATTATGTACACTAAAAAATATCCGTTATTATATTAAGCTATATAGCACACAATGCATAGCGTTACTCTATTAAAAAAGAAGACATACATAATCTATTAAATTAAAAATAATAGAAATGTTGAATTGGTGAATGTAGTTATTTAATTAAAATTTAGTTTAAATGCAAAAATTATTTTATATATTACAAATTTTTTAAATTTCTATTTATCAAAGAAAAAAACTCTACTGAGTACAATCTTATCGGTACTTATAATAATCCTTTAAATAGACGATCTATTAAATTATAATTTTACTTAACAAACATTCACCACGTTTGTAAATGAACATTTTCAATTAATAACGTAAATCGCCACTTAAAACACTATTTTAATGTATATTTCATGAATATTTATTTAAAAATGGCCATGATTGATTATACTAAGTCACGAAGATATGACTAATCCAAATATTTTTGTTCCAATTATTATTCTGTTTAAATGTTGTTTTAAATAATTAAAACCTTTAAAATAAATAAATATAAATTAAATCTTCTTAGACTACATTCATTGCATATTTTTGATTATTTGCTACTAATATGATGAAAGAGAAAATAGCAGTATAATCTGTTGAAGTGATAGTAAAAATGTAGAAAATGTTAGAGGATCAAAGCATATTAAGCTTTGTCAAAAGTTTTTCTTGACCTTTTGAAGCTCAGCTCTGTTTCTCCTATCACTAAAGGTCTTATTTAATATTATCAATTACAGATCTATTACACTTCCCATTCATAATTCAAAAAATTTGTTATAAAAATTGTCTGAAAAAAAGTTATTTCCACTCTCAACACCATTTAAGTCTCTAAACAGTACTGGTTTCGTACTACCAAACGTACCACCACACCGTATTAGTATTTTATAAATGTCTCATGGATTCTATTATTTCTGGAGGTTTTCAAATAAATGTCATATTCACGGATTTTTTTTTAACATTCGATACTGTTAATCATAATCTATTAATAAATAAGTTTCAGTATAATGATCTCACTGATTTGTTATTGTTTTGGATAAAAACCTAGAGAACAAACCGTGAAAAATATATGCTAAATATACATTCACTCAGTGGCGGCTAGTGGCTTGGACGTTGGGACGATCGTACCAACCTACTAAACCAACCCAACCTACTAAAATTAATTAAAAGAAGAAAATTAATTGTACATTCTTATTAAACATGCCAACTTTTAAATAGTAAAATAGTTATAATACATTTGTCGTGTGCGAACATTAAAGTTGTTTCCCTCAGTATATGCGGTACGCATACACACACGAGTAGTTTTTGGACGACCGACGACATCGTCCGAGCAATGTGAAGAAACGCATATTATTATCGAGGTGTCCAATCGTGTGCGTGCGGATATGGTTTAGCTGCAATCTTATCTACTACGGGTTATGGACCACCGGCAGTGTCGTCCAACGGTAAAATATTAGTATATTAGAGATGTTAAGTTCGTGAACGAATAGTTCATTTGAACTATTCACTTAGATGAACTATTCTGAACTGTTTCAGTACCTGTAACTTAACAGTTCACAGTTCGAAAAAAATTGGTAGCAATGTATAAATGAAATAGTTCGCGAACTTCTTTAAAAATTCTCTGTGGTTCGTTGTTCGAAATACTGTAAATGGTAGCTGTTTACAATTAGATAACAAATAAATTATATTGTTAAAATGTTACACAGTTTTTAACTGTTTAACAATAAAATAAATTCATACTATGTACAAATATTAGATCAGATTTCTGATTTAACTTAGGACTACAGGTCAATATATCTACCTTGAATTAGGTGATAATGATAACATGAGCCATGAGGGTATTGATAATAATTTTTTCTTAGTTTATGATGTTCAGGTTAAGGGTTAGTTTATAACTTAATTGCCCATAAGTAGTGTGAACTACAACTGAACTGTGTACTGCTATACTAATAGTGATAAAATGAATAGTTCATTGCCAAACAATATCAGCATGATCAATAAAATTAGTGAACTTAAGAATAGTTCATTTGAACTATTCACTTGAATGAACTATGAACTAATGAACTATTCACAGAAATGAACTAAACTTTACATCTCTATAGTATATTACTAATTTATTAACACGCTTATATTAGTTTCACCTGTATGTATGTATGTATGTTTGTAACTCTCCAAGCGTCACGCGTTATCGCATATTCCGTCGTCTACGGCCTTGAGACTAGACTGTCATAACGCATTCAGCCCACCCCACGCCACGCTCACCGCACGACGACAACACTATTCCTATATAAATTTATTTTTGGTTATCATACCCGTACACGCGTGCTTGTCATCAATATTATTTATATATATAAACAAATTTTTATTTTGACTGACCAATACCATCTGCCTGTCATACGGCTTACGTATATATTCCTACCGCCGTTTATACCTCAGGTATAACGTTAGTCCGATCCGCCCGCCCACAAAACACGGCTATACCTAGTGCATGATACGTTTACGTACTTAAGTCGCTTTACTTGTATATATATATTCTAATTTCTATTAAAATTTATATATTAACACGCTTTATTATAATTTAGAGATATAAAGTATTCATTCGATTACGAGGGATGATTTCCGTATCGTCATTTTTCGTCACCACATTCCGGGAGTGAGTAATTTGCGCGCCTGCTGCTTTCCTTGGATGTGGTAGCCTTTTCTCTGACTCCCTCTCCGGAATCGAACTTTGATTTCCCCTTACCCGTAACAACCAAGATATTGATAGTAACTACTACCATAACATGAAACTAAAAAGTAAAAAATTAATATTGTTTAAAAAAACTAAAAAAACATTCTTTTAAACCACGTCGAACTAAAAAGTTAAAAATAATTTTTAAAATAAGCTTAAAATAATTATGTACAAAAAATACTAGTATTATTGTGATAAAAGCGTGGGTGCTTTGTGCCATATTTTTCGTATATTGAGCGCCCAAAGATATTATTACAATAATACTAGTATTTTTTGTTCATAATTATTTTAAGCTTATTTTAAAAATTAATTTTAACTTTTTAGTTCGATGTGCTTTAAAAGTGTGTTTTTTAGTTTTTTTTAACTATATTTATTTTTAGAATTAACTGCTTGTCGCCTCGGTTGCTACTATGGTTTAATCGTTATTATTATTATTTTCATTTCTATTTTCTAATGCGGCCTTTAAAATAATAATATGTGTATTGTGTTTTATTAATAGATGGTGATTAGTAGTATCAAATGCTTTAAAAAAATCTGTATATTATTTATAAAATACTTATACATTTGTGGTGTAAACCAAACCACTCGATTATTTGCAAAATAAATATAATACTGAAAAGAAAACTTTGATTTTTTTTAGGAATATTTCTTGATTTATCAACTAATAATTACTGTTTAGAATTTTTTGTAGAGCAAAATTATTAATTATAATATATTTAACGCTCACTTTTTGTGTAATTTGTATGATATATTTAATATTGAAATCGACATAATAATTATTGAATTATACAAGAATGAGTAATTATTACAAAAATTTTAGTTTTTTTTGTAATAATTAAAACTTAAAAATAATTCAAATACAATTATGACTTGGTGCGCGTCGCTAATGATTCAGTGATGGAACTTACACTGAATTTACCCATTCCCACCAAACATGTAGCCGGCCATAAAATAAAAAAAAAAAGAAAAAATAACCAATTATTAATATATATATATAATGACTCACGCTAACATACCAACCACAATTTTACTTTTGTAAAATGTACAACATTTTTTTTTAGCTTCGATGCGAAGCTGAGAAGGTATTAATTTTACTATGATGTGTTTTTTTATTTTTTTTTTTGTGTCTGTGAACGCTCAATCTCAGCTCTCGCTGGACCGATTTTGATGAACAATATGTCAAAAGATCACAAATCGTATCTAGTCGAAGACATTACCCTCAAAAATTGAAAAAAATTCCCTCGTTCCCCGTAAACGGGGGAAATCCCCCAAAAAATTACAAATTTAAAAATCGCTAATTTTCGAAATTTTTTCAATTTTTTTTACTAAAAACTGCCGTAACTTTTTCAAAAATGAACATATCAATATAATTTTTTTTTATATAGATGCTTGATGTCTTTACCTATTATTTGGTATATTTTTTTTGTAAATTTGACCTTTTTTCTGCCCACAGGGGGGGATTTAAAATGACAACTTTTTCACAAAAAATTAACTTTTTCAACTTAACTTTTGAAAATGTTCCGGAAGGTCTGACACTTTTATATATATCTTAAATTAAAGCTAATGTAATGTACTTTAATTTGAAAAAAAAAAATTTGACCTCTGGACTTGTCTTCATGGTGAAAACGGCTACCGAATGCTATTTTTGTGTGAAAATTTTCGATTTTATAATTTACATTTTTTACTTTAAAGTGCTATAACTTTTTAAAAAATGTATGGATCAATACAATTTTTTCATGAGAAGTAGTATTTATATACATCTTTCATTGGATATACTTTTTTTTTAAATCAGACTATTTCCCTATATATGGGGGGGCTTCAAATATAAAAAATGCATATAGAAAGTAGAACTTTTTCAACTTAACTTTTGAAAATGTTCCGGAAGGTCTGACACTTTTATATATATCTTAAATTAAAGTTAATGTAATGTGCTTTAATTTGAAAAAAAAAAATTTGACCTCTGGACTTGTCTTCATGGTGAAAACGGCTACCGAATGCTATTTTTGTATTTATTTATATACAGATAAAAATTATGCTAGGTATATTATTTAGAGTTGACCGATTTTGATGAACAATATGTCAAAAGATCACAAATCGTATCTAGTCGAAGACATTACCCTCAAAAATTGAAAAAAATTCCCT
>NW_026099572.1:31053882-31072064 GCF_025091365.1 Daktulosphaira vitifoliae | reverse complement strand
GGAAATACTGACACTTTTAAATATATCTTAAATTAAAGCTTATGTAATATACTTTAATGTGAAAAAAAAAAATTTGACCTCTGGATTTGTCTTCATGGTAAAAATGACTACCGTATGCAAAAATTTGCTATTTTTGTGTTAAAATGCTGGGTTTTGTATTAAGTCGAGAAAAATAACTTTGAAATTTGAACTAGCTTAAATAGCCAATTTTTCAACCGACGGAAGCAACGTACGGTTGCCGAGTTGGTAAAATTTATGTTTTACACGCTTGGGGTACGAGGTTCCAACCCGCGTATGGCAATGAATTTTTTGCATTTTTTCTTAATTCTTTTTAAGTTAGTATAAATTTTAACTCGTTTGATTTTTATCACATTTAGATTCAATAACTTCAATAAAGATCAAGGATCCCATCACTTTAGTCGCCCCTTGCAAGAAGAAATTTCTTATTCGTATTAAAATTATTTTACTATATTTTAAGTTTTCGCTTCGATGCAAAGCCGAGAAGATATTTTTTTGTGACTATCATTTATTTTCTCTGCTCTAACTTGACCTACTTTTTTCAACAATACGTCAAATTACTACAATTCGTATCTAGTTGAAGATATTACTCTCAAAAATTGAAAAAAAAATTCTAATTTATCAATTAAACAGTTAGTTATTACATCGTCTCCATAAAGACAATTAAAATCATTAATTTCTAATGTTTTCAAAATATTTATTAACGAATGAAGTTTGATATGATAGGTTTCAACTACAAAATTAAATCATTTTACTTTGTAATTTAATAATTTTATTACTCTGTTTGTGTGTGCTACTATTAGACTATAATATTCAAATTTTTTTCTAACGTGTTGCTATATAAATCATTTCTAAAAAAAATGATTGTTTTTTCTCCTGAATTAACAATTGATTTTTACAAATATAATCAAATTTTATAATAAACTCAATTGAGTAAATCTTTTTAACAACTTTGTTTTGATTGGTACATTTAGTTAAAGTAAATCATTAAAATTAATTAAGTTCTCAATATTTCAATTATAGAATCTTTTCAACAAACAACAAAAGTTCCTAGGAAATTATTACTATTACTTCTATTTAAGTTATCTATTACCNTACTTTATATCTATGTAGCTTATAAACTTCATAGCATTGTGTAGATATTCAAACATAGACTTCGAATTTTTCACTTCTGTTTCAAGTAACGATACACAACTAATGAAATTTTCAAATAAATTTCTTTTATAAAACTCCAAACATTTATTGATGATAATATTCATGTAATCGAGAAATTTTTTTAGTATTTCAGTGTATTTGAAATTGAGTACACTTATTGTGTAACGATAGTTACATGAGAAATCATCTGGTGTGCAAATTTTCTCCATTTCGGGACAATTTAAAAATTGTTTTAGTTTTAAATTTTGCATTTGATATGATCCAATTTGTGAATGAATGTGTGCCACGACTGTATTGATGTAATTTTTATAACGCTGATTATATTGTCTTTTGGTTTGTACTCCTTCGGCTGGTTGTAACACCAAAACGACAATAGATATTGAAATAAAAGAATAAAATTCCATAGAAAAAAAATTTAGTATTACAAATAACTCGTTTGAAATTTAGGGAGATTTAAAATGAGAATGTGCAAATGTGTTAATCAATTTATATAATTTATTTGACGAAAAAAAAAATGTGTAATGAACATAATTTTTCTTTATAAAGATAAAAATATATATTACAACCCAATATAGTGTGTATTTTTATTTTTCAAATAATTTTTTATGCAATATGTTAATTATTTTATGACTTATAATATTTTTAATTATGTTTATATTTTAGGTTTAGCATTTTATATGATCCAATTCGTAAATGAATGTGTGCCACGACTATTTATGTAATTTTTATAATGCTGATTATATTTTCTTTTTGATTGTACTCCTTCAGCTGGGTTCAATATAAAAATGACAGTAGATATTAAAATAAAAGAATAAAATTCCATTGAAAAAAAAAATTGGATATTACTAATAACTAGTTTAAAACTTAGGGAGATTTAAAATGATCGTGTACAAGCGTTTGAATTAATTGATATAATTTATTTGACGAAAAAAAAATCTGTAATGAATATAATTTTTCTTTATGAAGAAATAATTATATTTCAATCTAATGTAGTGTGTATTTTTATTTTTAAATAATTTTTTATGCAATATGTAAATTATTTTATGATTTATAATATGTAATATGTTGATAATTCTGCTATTGAATTTCTGTGTTATTAATACTAGTTGCTTACAAAAATATTTTCATTATATTTTATTTTATTAGTAATGAGATATAATAATTACTGTTTCAAATAATTTAATTTATAAATACAAAAATTTTTATTAATAATTTTTTATTGCCATTAATCTGATATGTTGTTCTTAAATTTTAAAATAATTGAACATCATTTAAAAATTATTATTTCTATTTCGAATTAATTTATGAATTTCAATATATTAAATATGGTTAAAATGTGTATTTGTATATTTTTATACAATTTATATAATATATAAATTTATCTAGACGAGGGGTCCAGAGTTCCCGTTTCGCTGCGCTACAGTGTCGGTGTGATCAGGCTCTACGAGGCTACGAAATGTCGACACGAGCGCAGTTTCCCTAGCTCGGGGAATCAGGCACGTCCTCAGGTTGCGGATAGAGGAACGGCCTGCAGATATGCAGGTTAACCGCGAAATAAGCAGTCCATTAATTTGGATTGACGAATAAGCGGTAGCGTTTGGGTGCGAACGGAGTTAAACGGCAAAGCAACCAGTGAAGTTAGCCGCTCACTGGCCGGAGGGACTGGCTATGAGGGTAGCCCCCTCAAATCATATTACATTTATGAAAAAAAACCCACCGGTGAAATAGCCGGGAGGTCATTGTCAACGGAATGTCTGGATTCTGGTACGATATTGACGACGGCCACCTCTCTAGATACGTCTCCAAAAATCTCCATTTTGGAGAGATTGCGGAGGGCATCTAAGGGTAGTTCGGCAAGGGTGGGACCTTTTTTTTTTTTTCCTCCCACCGGCGCAACTGTGGACCGCCCTGGAACTACCGTGAGGTATTACTTCAGGGCGGCCCACGCCGTCTCTAAAACTCACACCACCACGTTGTGAATCAGCCCGAAATTAATCAAGAGCTGATTCACAACGTGGTGTGGCCTCCTCCGTTGAAAACGAAGGGGCAAAAATAACTCACAAAAACATAAAACATATAAACACTAGTACCTAAGGCGCCGGCCTAAACCAGCGCCTTAGGTCCTCCTGTACCGGGCGGCGCGGCTGCCTCTGTCTCAGGCGTTCAGCTTCCTCCTTCTTTTTCAAGATGGATTCGGCGAACACCTGGACGAGCCTCCACGCCTCCCGGCTCCTCAACATCAGGTCCACCATGGACCCGACTCGGAACGTGGACCCTAGTTGAGACTCCAAAGAGTCCCGTTCCTGGGCCCACGCCTCGCACCGGAAGAGGGTGTGCAAAGCGCTATCAGCCTCTCCCGGGCGATCCGAACAGTGGTCGCACGTCGGCGCGGCTGCTTTACGAATACGGTGTAAGTACTCGTTAAAGCAGCCGTGGCCGGACATCACTTGGGTGAGACGATAAGTCATCTCACCGTGAGTCCGGTCCACCCACCTGTCCAGCCGATCGGGTCCTATGAGGGACCTGGTCCACTCGCCTCTCGTTTCCTCCGAGAGGCGAGTCCGCCACCGGAACATGGTCATCCGCCTGAGCGCTAGCCGGTCCTCGGGTTCGAGGGACCGGTTTCGCTCTCGGCGGAGCTCATGCCCGGCGGCGCGTTCCTCGGCGAGCAGGTCGGCGGGCGGCAGTGACGACAGGATACCCGCCGCCACTCCGGACACCGTTCGGTACGCCGAAACAGTCCGGATCGCCGCCCGCCTCTGCACCCTGAGCAGGGCTTCACGGTTTTTGGACGAATACTCAAGAGTATCCGCCCAAACCGGGGACCCGTACAGGAGGACTGAGTGTACGACGCTGACTAAAAGTCTGCGCCGCATCTCTCTCGGCCCTCCCAGATTGGGCATGATTCCCGCCAGGCAATTCATGACTTTCTGGGCCCGTTGGGCCGCACGAGTAATGTGCGGCCCGAACTTTAGACGTTTGTCTATGACGAGGCCCAGATAAGTCATGGAGTCCTTAAGCGGGATCTCCACCCCCAGCACGGCGAGCCGTGGAGGAGTGAACTTGTACCTGCCCGTGAACAAGACCGCTTCGGTCTTGTCCAGGGCGAGGCTAAGTCCACTCCCCTCCTGCTGGATCCAGGCGGAGACTGCTCTGAGCGCGCAGTTTGCCCGGGATCCAGCCTCCTCGGACGAGGCGCCATCCGCCACCACCAGCGTGTCGTCCGCGTCGCAGACGACACGCACGTGCGGTGGTAGCGGAACGCGGAACACCGCGTCGTACGCGATGTTCCACAGTAAAGGCCCGAGAACTGACCCTTGCGGGACGCCTCCCGTAACAGGTCGGATTCTCGGGCCCGCGGCGCTCTCGTAAGAGATGACCCGATCGCTAAAGTACGACCGGATCNTAAAGTAACAGGTCGCTAAAGTACGACCGGATCATCCGCCCGAGGTAAGGAGGCACCCGAAACGCGTCTAGCGCTCCAAGGATGTGTGACCATTGCACGGAGTTGAACGCGTTTCGGATGTCCAAGCTCACCGCCACCCTGAAGTCCCTGAAGAGGGTGGCCGCGTCATCCGTCGACCTCCCCCTCCGGAAGCCGAACTGGCCCTCGGACAGTCCGCCGACGTCGGCCAGGTGGGCTTCAAACCGCGTGACGAGCAGCCGCTCGAGGATCTTCCCCAAGTCGTCCAACATGCAAAGCGGTCGGTACGACGAGGGGAGACCCTCGGGCTTGTCACCCTTTCTCAGAAGCACCAGCCTGGCCTTCTTCCACTTCGTGGGGAATTCACCCTCCGAGAGGCAGCGGTTCAGGACGGCGCGTATCCAGTCCGGGGCGAGGTCGTTTACCAACCCCCACACCCGGTTTGGAATCGCGTCAGGGCCGGGAGCTGTGTTCCGGCCCCGTACGCGCGCCACCGCGTCGGCAACCTCCTGGGTGGTGAATTCCTCCACCGACACGTCGTCCCCGAACGCAGGGGGAGGCAGAGGCGGGTGTGTCGGAAAGAGCGTGTCTACCGCCCTTTCCAGCACTTCCGCCTCCAGCTGACCGGAAGCCGGTGAACCGCGGAGCTTCCGCATAACGACCCGGTAGGGTTTCCCCCACGGGTCGTGGTCCACCGACTTCACGAGTTCGGCCCAGCACTTCGCTTTGGCCCGCCTGATGGCGAGCGATCTCGCCGACACTGTAGCGCAGCGAAACGGGCCTTCTCCTTACCCCCACCTTCATAAATCCATTCCTCCATTATCCCCACCATCGAGAGAACACGCTCACTGTATGACACGTCCCTCCCTTCATACCACGCCCACCCATCATACCGTTGGTTGATGAGAGGGTGAGGCGGGGGCACAGAACTCTCTATTTTACCCTACTCATATGTTTTTATTTTTTAACGCCCTCTATATAAGAGGAAATTGTCGATTAAAAAAAAAAGTATGTTGCGTAAGAGGAATACATATATGGATTTCTAAAAAAAATTCTTGTTCATCTATATATTTTTCAAAAAATTATGGTAATTTTAAGTTGAAAATATAAAATCGAAAATTTTAACATAAAAATAACATCTTTTTAACTACGGCAGCCATTTGCACCTAGAAGAGAAGTGTTTTAGTGGATTTTCACCATTTACGGGGAACAAGGGAATTTTTTTTAATTTTTAAGGGTAATATCTTCATTCAGATACAATTTGTGATCTTTTGACGTATCATTGAAAGATATTGGTCCAGTGAGAGGTGAGAAAAAGTGGCAACAGACACACACAAAAAAACATCATAATAAACTTAATACCTTCTCAGCTACGCATTGAAGCAAAAAAGCTTTGATGCAAATTTGTAGTTAATGTTTCATTGTTAGAAAGAAATATTAAATTATTCCAGCAAAAATTCCTATCTCTTTAATTATACCCTGATCACTAGTTTTATAAACTATAAGTATAACACATGAATAAATACTTATTACAGTTATTAAATTTAGTATAAAATTGATATTTAATAATTATAAAAAGTTAAAAAATTGTAAAAATTATAAAAAGTTATTATAAAATGCTCTTGCATTTTATGTGATTCTTTTAATACTAGCCACTCGATTTATATATATTAATATATATATATATATATATAAATTCATATATTTGATAATGTTCTTTTTTTTTGGTGGGATTGTGTTAGTAATGAAACCCTCGAAACATTGACCCAGATATAAAAAGTAACTCAAAATAGAAGGAATTAAGCTTAAGATTACAAGAGTATTAAATATTTTAATACCTGTTAAAACAACTACATTCATACAGATATCATATATTTTATTTTTGTTCTTTCAATAATTATTATATACTTTTTAAGTTACAACATTAGTAATTATAAATTTGATTAATATAGGTGGCTAAAATTAGAAATAAAATTTTTTTAGATACTTTATTATTTAAATCATTATTTGTCATTTTTACCTAAATAAAAATGTATCAAATATGCATATATGTTATAAAGTAACGAATAGGTCTTAAAGTAACCCAGATATTTTAATTTGCTAAAAATGTTATAACTATAAACATTCATATTCAGAAATGTATAATATATTATATATTGTATAATGTAATAGAAATGTATAATGTATAATGCATAATATATCTAGTAAATTTCGGGTTATTAGCTCAATATTTTACTTGAGATAAGTACTTTAATTAAAATATGAACAGTAACTTAATTTCTTAATTACTAAAGTTATTTTCTAAATTGAAAAAAATATGTGTAAATATTTTATTTATTTTTATCTTTTATATTACAATCATATTTAAAATAAGAAATAACTAAAAAAGATTTGCGAATAAACTGATAAAATAAATGCTTTAATAACATTAAAATATTTTTTCGATAAAATATATTTTAACATATTGAGGGTTTAGATACAATTACTACATATAAATTTGTACATGTAAAACACAAGTGTTTTTTTTTATTTTATTTAATCGCTATAGTTAAATGAATTAAACTTAGATATTTATATATGTATGTAATTTTTTTTACAATATGGAACATTTTAAATTGAAATATAGATATACACATAAACGTTTTAACTGTATAAAATAAATTTAAATTCGTGAATTAATACACAAAATAAATAATTATACTTACAGGTCGTTCAATTTTTTTTCGAAATTGGAAAACAGCATTTCTGTTTAATCGAAATAAAATATTAAAAATAAAATTATTATTAACATAATACTATATCAATAAATATATAAGCTAACAAATACTCTAAATTTTCTTTTTATTCAAATTAAATTATATTTAAAAGTAATTGAAGGGGTTTAGAAATTTTATGTAAGCCCTTTTTAGGTATTTATATGGTTTACTCTTCTATTTTCTCTGTGGTATTTTTATACAAACATATTTATAACTTGGTGAATAATGATAATTGATAAAAACAATGATAACCTGAAAATATCATAACTATCTTGTGCGATAGACTATTAAATTGTGTTATGATACCCTCAGCTTAAACTAGGTAACACTAACGTGCCGAGCACAATAAAGGAAGAATTGTCGGTTTGTAGTCAACGGCAATTGACGTTGAGCCGGTTATTAAGCACAAAACAAAATAAGATTACTAATGGCACTAAAAACAATATCAAAATATAATAATTCTTATAGTAGTGAAATAGTGTCATACTAATTTAATTGATATAATAAATATTTATTCATATATTATACTTCTAAATCAAAAAACTACTAATCAGGAATAATGAAAGAAATGGGAATTGGTTTTGATTTTGGTATAATTCACCAACTTCTTATAATTAAACACTAGCTACAGATTTGCATCGAAGCGTTTCTTATGACAGTGATTTTAATCTCTGACAGATATCATCTATAATACAATATATATATTATCTATCTATCTAGCTGTTGTTTATCGTTTTACTTTATATAGTTCAATAGAAAAATATATAAAGTAATTTAGTCATTTTTCCATTTAAACTTATATTTTTCGAGTTATATTACATTTAATATGAGTATTAAAATTTAAAAATAAAAGATACATTTTTTGTTTAAAATTGTCTTCTAAACAACTTTTGTACGAAATTTTTTTTTTGTAAGTTATATATTTCTTGAGAAAATTAAAAAAGCTCATATTTTTGAACTTTTGCAAGGCTGCAAAAAAAAAGCTCAATTCGAATCAATGAGGACTTTTAGTATGTCATTAAACATATCTTAATTTAACTTTTTAAAAAAATAAAATTTGGTTGGGAATTTTAGATGACTATATATGTCATTAGAAATGACATATATAGTAGCAGTTTAATTAGCTGTAGAGAAGAAAAACAGCTAATGAAGATGATTAAATAAAAAAAAAAANTTCCGCCATTTGCCAAAATTACTCCTTCGTTGACTGGCCTATAACATGCAAATAGATTTTTTCTATTACCTTTTTTTGAGATTATTACTAATTTGTAAAAAACGAGTAATTACTTGTATAAAATTGGTTCAGTAAAAGCTGAGAATTTTTATGGACAGATATAAAAAAAATACACAAAATCAATACCTTTTTAGTTTTACATAGAAACTGAAATAAAAAACAATCAAAAAGTTAATTAATATAAAATCAATTGTCAAATTAAGGTGAAACCCAATATAATTTTTTTAGAAATGACATATATAGTAGCAGTTTAATTAGCTGTAGAGAAGAAAAACAGCTAATGAAGATGATTAAATAAAAAAAAAAAAAGTTAATCCACATTATCCGATATAATGACTTTTTAATCAACATCTTCGACGTAAAAATTACAGAGAAGAAACCAAGAAATCACTTAAGGAAACAATATTTCGAAAATATCCTGGAATTCATGAATTGTCTTTTGTTTTAGTGAAGAACTTGGCGTCAAACAGAGAGAAGTGACTTCGAAGACAGGGCATTGCCTTTAATAGATGATGACGATGATAGTAACAGTTTACCAAAAAATTGACATTATTATAGAATGGTAGTAGAAAAAGCTAATAGAGTTAAAAAATGAATGAATAACAGAGTAAAATTGTTCAACTTTGTAGTGAAAATCAAATTTCCATATTAAACCTAACTCGACAATATAGAATTTAAAAATATTAGTAATTAATGATTTTAATTGTTTATATGAAGGTAATTGGTTAAGCAAGTTCTAATTTGATAAAGTGGAAATTATTTTCAAGTTTTAAGGGTAATATCTATGACTAGATACATCATAGCTAGAAACATCATATTCTCTAATCACTCCACTCATCCATCTAAGCATTCTCATCTCTGCTACACTCATTCTCTGCTCTACTTTCTGATCAACCGCCCAACACTTTAAACCATACATCATAGCTGGTCTCACTACAGTCTTGTAGAATTTACCTTTCAGCCTCATTGGAATTCTTTTATCGCATAAGACGCCAGATGCTTCTCTCCACTTCAACTATTTCTGTGTCTCACATCCTCGTCAATACCACCACTCTTTTGCACAACTGACTCTAAATACTTACTGAAGAAGTAAATTTATAAAAGATAAATTGAAATTGAAGTACGATCAAAAGACAGAATAAGTAAAATAGAAAAGGCAAAATTAGCATTCGAAGAAGAAAATGTTTTAATAAAAAAAACTATTAATAAATTTCAGCTGGCAGAAAACGGGTACCAAATTATTTAAATTATTTAATGTTTAATTTTTTTAGTACATTGAATTTTATTCTGATAAAAGTGTAATAACTAGTTTAAGTTCAGACTCTATGCTAAGTAGTAATGAATGAAAATGACCCGAAAAAACCAGAAAAAATAATAAAATCAATCAAATCTACTTTCAAACAAATAAAAGGAGAAAGTAAATTAACGTATTGAATCAATAAAAATATAGGCGACAAAGTAAGTTATTACTTAGACAAAGTGTATTATAATATAACTAAACAGTATGCGTTTGTTGAATATTTCTCTTAGTTGTTTATTAAAATTTTTTGTTTCAAAAGAATTATGTTCTTCTAAAAATGTAAATAATATGAATTAATAAATAATAAATATAATTTATAAATAGAAATGTTGTTTATGGTAAATGTAAATGGTTAAGTAAGAAATCATTTTTGTGGACATAAACAGAATAGCCTATCGTAATTCTATATTATGATAGTGACGATTATATTACGATATATAGGTCGTACGCTTAAATTAAAACAATACCTAGCAAAATATTGTACTCTAGTTTCAATAACAGTATACTTGTATTGAAAATCGATGCCAACTAATTAGTACAATTAGAACTGTATCAGGAACGCTGAAGATTACTCATTTTCCATAACTCACTGTGATGGATAATATAACGCCTTTATCTTTGGAAAGAGAAAAACATTAAGATGGGAGATGTACAAATACTTAAAATCTCCTAGTCTGCCAATTTATGAGGATATTATGAATTTACCTAGTATGGGACTGAAATCATGTAATTTCAATCGGAAAATTATGAATGATCCAGTTATGGTAAAGTGGATTGCTGAATGAAAACATGGATTACTAGTAACCCTTTAAATTATGACCTCGTATCTCAGCCAGAACAGAAATTTCAGATTTATATTTCTCAAGAAAAGAATGGACAACCCTAAATTGCTTTAGGTGTAGCCAAGGAAGATATGATTATCTCATGTCGAAATGGAATTTGGCTCAGAGGGCTCAGTGTGAGTGTCGATACTCAAATCAAATAATGAGCCATATAACTGAAGATTATCCCAATTATTCATTCAATAAAAGTCATCACGGTCTTCACAAATCGAGTGAAGAGGCTGTTGAATGGTTAAACAACCTAGAATTTGAAGTTTAATGATGTCTAGTAAGATAAATATTTAGTCAAATAATCTATCTAAATGACTATTCCATATTAACATTTAAGCCAATATTTTAGAAATCATTGACGATTAAATATATAAAACTGGAGGTGAAATGCAGATCTGTTTTTTTATTTCTAGGCATTATTATTTAACTGTGTTACTCCTCCCGTTTTGTTATATTAAGATAAAATCATTATAAATACTAGTACCAAAGTTTTTAACCAGATATGTCTTTAGATAGATGATTCATAAAATTAATTAAGTAATTTTTAGTGGTTGCTCACTAATTATTTATTATAATGACGCATTGAACTAGGACCGGCGGAATGACAATGCTCTTGCTTGGGGACTCATATTTTAAAGACATTATAACCATAAATTAAATATAAAAAAATTAAATTCTTAAAAATATATATATATAGAAGTCTTTTATTAAAAAAATATAAAGAGGGCCCCGTAAAAACATTTTTTTTTTGGATTTCGTTATATAAAATATATAAAAAATCATTTTTAATGATTGTAAAGTGTGAATTAAATAATTATTTCTGTTAAAAAAAACACAAAATTATACATTTACCCATATTTTATTTTAATGTTATTAAATATAAAAATCAATAATGGTTTTTAACGTTACTATGTCATTAACGATTTACATTTTTTAACTTGGTGAAATTTTTTTAATATTACGTCGTTGCAAATGTACAGGTGAAAATGGTAACAAATACAGTAATTTTACAAAAAAGATACTTTGGTAATAATTAAAGCAAAATAAAAATTTTGTAAATGTTATTAAACTATATGTATGAAGAAATCAAAACATTAATTATTAACAATAATAAAAAAAATAATTTTATGCAATCAACTTTTAAAATTCATTTCAATGGTACCTAGTTTTTATTATTTAATGAAAGTTAAGTAGTTAAATCATNATTTCAATGGTACCTAGTTTTTATTATTTAATGAAAGTTAAGTAGTTAAATCATCCATCAAATCCTTAATAAATGGTATAAGTTTTTCGTCAATTTTTCTACCACTGCAGTTAATTTTATCGAAACCCAGATTTTTATAACAAGTATTATAAACATTTTCACAAAAATTATCAAAATAATAACATGCATTAAGATAAATTTTAATTTGAAATAGAGTATTTGGATCAATTAATATATTTTTTAAAGTCCTAAAATAATTTAATTTTTCGTATTTTTCATAAAAAGGTTCATTAAAAATACAACAAGTGTGCAAATAACTATTGCTGCCTTGTATGTGATAATGAAAGTTATTAAGAAAATTTTGAAAAATTACTTGAAATTTTTGCAATGTTTCATTAATTTTTTCCTTATTATTTTCATTGACAAAATCAATTTTAAAATAATTATTATTCTTCATGAAAATAAGAATTAGTGCAACCCATTCTAATATTCTATGTAAACTAGAATGAGATCTGAAATGAACAACCCATATTGATGATTTATTTAATGTAATCAAAGCATTATACAATCCTATAAGCATTATTTTAGATTTATTGAATGATTTAAATAATTCAATTAAACAACTGTTCTGGTAGTTCAAGGAATCCTTATTACAATAATATAATATAGTAGATAACAGTAAATGATAATTTTTAAGTATTTCGGTGTATCTACATCTTAATAATTGTGACACATGTTCTTTTTTTATTCGAAAATTTAGAAAATTAATTTCATCTTTTATTATGGAATTTACACTACAATTTTTTCTATAATAAACTATATTTATGTGATTCATTGATTCCCAACCAGTTCCTAGACGAAGAATATTGAGTGCTTCAATTCCATCATCTTGTTTTATTTTTGGATCTTTTGGTGGTATAAGTCTATTTTAAACAAAAACTAAATAAATTACACAATAAACTTTATAATATTAAAATTTCTTATTGAGATATTGTTTTATTTTCATTTATATTTATTTTGTAAAAATGGTTAAACATAGAATTTGTATACAATATTAAAATACAAAGGAATTTAAAAAAATGAATTTCAGAAAAGAAATTTATAATTTATAAATTAAAAATTTGTTTAGAGTATTATTATTATTATTATAAATTCATATAAGCTTATTAATACTTTAAAATAAGTGTCATGGATAAGTCTAAATTTTATTATGCACAAATTAGGTATATATTTATATATATAAATATAATAAAACGCAATTTAATAAATAAAATGCTGCTAAAAATTATTCGAAATTACAATACTAACATTATATCACAACAAAATCTTATTAAAAAGTTTTTTTTTCCAAATGTATTATAAAAGAGATATTTCTAAACTAATCTGGAGAAACAATCAATATTTTGTAATATACTTATAATTACTACTATAATTTTATAGATGAAAAGGCGTTAGTAAATAAATTAGTTTAGTTCACAAATTGTTAGAGTATATCTTAAAGAAACAGCAGAGATATTAAATGGAACTCTGGATAATAATTCATGACGGTGTATCATTCTATTTGTCAGTTTGTAGTCCGATAAAATATCAATGGCTTTCCAGCAATCGGCAAGGCTATTCAAATATTGTTAGGAGTAATAATACTAAGATCTACACTCACTTGGTTTTATAAGTTAGAATTCTTAAAAATCGTGTTTTTAGAACTCAATTATCTAAATTATTGATGAGGATGCCAAATTAATGACCCATACTCCATTATTGATCTTATTAGAGCAATATATGATAGGTCGGATTAGTAAATTCCTTACAGTTTTTTTTAAGAAATCCACAAGTGCGCAAAGTTACAGGGTCCCACGTTACACATGGTGATACACGGTGTCCGTCAACATACACCATGTTTATCAGTCGTCGCCTTACTAGAGTATTTGTAGTTTGACTGTCCAACACCGCGTGTCATACGCCACGAATCAACCGATTAGCAACAGCGGACGTCGCTATTAACGCTTCTGATTTTTTGGACATCTGAGGACCATGACGGACACCGCGTTGCCAAAACTAGCAAAATTCTCACAATATTATGCGATGATTTCAATTTATTGTGTTAGTCTTTTCGATTCTATTTTAAAATAATCTTTTGTTATTCATCTATAATAAACAACCCACGAGTGTCTATCAAAAACAGTAGGGTCAAGAGGGGTAATTGTGAATATGAGTAATTGTAAATGAGGCTGGTATTCTAAAAAAATAAATAAATTACAACCACCGAACTCTATAAAATTATCATTTAATATTTTTTCTCCCATGAATCATATTTATTACAGCATTTTAGAGGTTATGTCATTTGTATTATTATTTAGAAAAAGTGCACTGAAAAAACATTCATTTACATTTACCCCAATATCAAAGGGGTAATGGTAAATGTCTATGATAATTGTAAATTACGCTTTTTTAGATTTGAAATTAAAAATTTACTAAAACTATATTTATTATGTCCACTAGTACATATGTATAATAATATAATAAATGTTTATGTAAATAAACATTTACAATTACTACATCTAACCCTAACTCCCGTTAAAAATAATAAAAAAAAAATTAACATTACCTGTTTATAAAACTTATAATACATGATTTATTTCAAAACAATTTTTTTTCTTATTACACAGCAAAAAAAAAATGTATTGACATATAATTAGTAAAATTTATACTTAATATATTTGTATTACGTTAATTGCAGAATATAGGACATCGTGTCATTCATATTATAGTATGTTTGGTCATTTTTTAGAAAAATGATATGTTCAAATTCNTATTACACAGCAAAAAAAAAATGTATTGACATATAATTAGTAAAATTTATACTTAATATATTTGTATTACGTTAATTGCAGAATATAGGACATCGTGTCATTCATATTATAGTATGTTTGGTATTTAAAATATAAGTTATTTACATTTTATATGAAAATATAAAATCTCANTCATAAATAAATCTAAGCTATAAATGAAAATATCTCATATTTAAAATATAAGTTATTTACATTTTATATGAAAATATAAAATCTAAAAGTAAAAATTCTTACTGAGGTGTTTTTGGATTAAGAAAATGTTCAAAGCCAAGATTTTTATACCACATTTTTATAGTTTCGATATAGAGTGAATTAAGTTTATTACATGTATAATAGACGATTTCAAAGCTAGTTTCGTTAGAGCATTCTTCGATTTGATTTTTTTTCAAATCAGTTTTTATAGTAGTGTCAATGATTAGACTATTTTGAAAAAGATTGTTTACTACTTTTAATGCCACTTCATAAAAACTTTTAAAATTCTCAAATTGCGTTATGGAGACTTTAAGATTTGGTAAGATATTAATGTCAACAACATAGGCGGCATTTAATTCTTTGACGAATTGTTGAAGAAAGTCAATTTCATCAATTATTGGATGCGGCGCGAGTCCTTCGAGAAACAAATACTTTATATCTATGTAGCTTATAAACTTCATAGCATTGTAGAGTTTTTCAAACATAGTCTTGGAATTTTTCACTTCTACTTCAAGTAATGATACACAATTAATAAAATTTTCTACTAAATTTCTCTTATGAAATTGTTTACATTCATCAATGATAATATTCATGTAATCGAGAAATTTTTTTAGTATTTCAGTGTACTTGTAATTGAGTACACTTATTGTGTACCGATAGTTACGTGAGAAATCATCTTTTTTGCAATTTTCCTCTATTTTGGGATAATTTAAAAATTGTTTTAGTTTCAGGTTTAGCATTTGATTTACTCCAATTTTTGAATGAATGTGAGTTACGACTGTGTTGATGTAATTTTTATAAAGCTGATTATATTTTACTCCTTCGGCTGGATTCAACACGAAAATTACAATAGATATTAAAATAAAAGAATAAAATTCCATTGAAAAATAATTTAATATTACAAATAACTCGTTTGAAACTTAGGGATATTTAAAATGAATTTGTGCAAATGTGTTTATTAATTTATGTAATTTGTTTGCCAGAAAAAAAATGTGCATCGAATATAATTTTTCTTTGTTATGATAAAAATATATTATATAAATCTATTTTAGTGTGTATTTTTATTTGTTGAATAATTTTTTATGTAATATGCAAATTATATAATGACTAAGTCATTGGGACAAATTTTTACTTTTTTAAATTATAGTACGTACCATAAGCTTTAGTTTGACATATGTTTAAAGGACACAGTATTTTTGGAACTTTTATAAAATTTAAGTTGAAAAAATTGAGTTTTGTAAAAATTTGCTATTTTGAATCCATTATTGTGGGCAGGTAAAGAGTAAGAATTTCAAAAAAAAGATATCAATTAAAGTAAAATTACCTAACGATTATATTTAAAAAGAACGTAAGAGTTGAGAAAAAGTGGTAAATTAGTTGTCATAAAAAATAGAAAATACACAGTATAGTAATATTAATACTTTCTCAGCTTCTCATTGAAGATAAGAATGATATTTGTAGCTGTAATAATATAGTTGTTTGGTTAAATTTCAGATAAGTGGACACTTTATGATCTTAAGCCTAATCTCTTTTTTTAGGAGTTGCCTTTTATATTGAGGTCAGTGTTCCTTTACTAACAATCCCAAAGAAACGAAATATTAGGAAATGTATGAATTTATGTATAATTTTTAATTTACCAAGAATTCAGAGCACTCTCCAACAAAATCGAATTTTGCTCTATGTAGCTTCAGTTTTACAAAAGTACTTATATTAATTTTACTTGTTATATTATTATTTATATCTAGTACTTTTACTTACCTTTGAGTAAGTTTAAGTGAGCATTTACTCAATAATTAGTAGTACTTAGGATTGAATGAAATATATAGATCTGATCGTCTGACCAAAACACAAAAATCCTAAATCTCAAACAGCATTTTTAAAAAAATAATGATATAATAATATTTTTATAACATTTGTAACGTGACAAAAGAACCTATTTATTTTCTGTCAATTGTATATATATGAAGAGTGAATGTGTTAAACGTTCTAAGTGCCAAAAAAGTGAAAATTGTTTTTTTTCTGATTTATGTTCTATGTGCCAAAGGCCACAATCTTGTATGTGTTTCAAATGTCAATTAAATTTTTTACTTGTACAAAATTGCATTCATAGATGGTGTTCGTTGTGTGAGGCATGCCCATGTTACCATTATTTTTTGTGTTTTCTGAATAAATATGTTTTTGGCACATAGAGCGTTTGATACATTCATTCTTCATATACAGAGTGATTTTTTGATCATAACCCACTCAATTACTTACAGAATAATAATAAATTAAACATTTTTTTTTCGATTATCTTTAGTTACACATCATTCTTAAATTATTAACTATGTAATACTTTTTAAGTTCATCCTTTATGCCTGGTAAAACTTTGTTTTTTTAAATGGGAACACATATTTTGAATTTAATAAAATCAATTAGCTACCTGTATTTGTAATCCCTTGTGTATTATACCTATACAGAGTGGCCCACCACTCACTGACAACTTAAATAACTTTTGATCCAGTTAATATTTTTAGCTGATTTTTTTTTTAAATAATAGTTATACGTTAGGTCCATAGCTATATCTCAATAATTAATTTTTTTACATTTTATTAAAAATATTATTTATTTTTAAATTTTAAATAAAATGTAAAAAAAAAATCTAAGATAGCTATTTTGTAGAGTAGAATTTAAGAAAAATTTTAGTAAAAAAATATCTTATTAATATTCAGTAGTAAATATTCTGTAGCGTTTTGAAGTTTGTGAAAATTTGAATTTTCATGTATTATTTTACGGTATTAAACATTGAAATACGTATTGAGAAAAGGACAGAAGAAAACGCTATCTTTTCAATATACTTTTGAATGACAGTGATAAGTAATAATTGCCTTATCTAATTTCTTATCATGGTATTAATGCCCAGTTTGTAATGTATATACATTATCATCATATGTATACACAGTAATCATGAAAAGATAGCGTTTTCTTCTATCCTTTTCTCAATACGTATTTAAATGTTTAATACCGTAAAATAATAGTGAATAAGTGCATTTATTATCAAATATCCTAACAAGGAATATTTTATAATAATATGATTACAATGACGAGAATGTAAGAGAGAGGTTATCCATATTATGATAGACGCTATCATAATATGGAATTACGATAGGCTATTCTGTTTATGTCCACAAAAATGATTTCTTACTTAACCATTTACATTTACCATAAACAACATTTC
>NW_026099572.1:31052009-31053782 GCF_025091365.1 Daktulosphaira vitifoliae | reverse complement strand
TAATCGAGAAATTTTTTTAGTATTTCAGTGTATTTGAAATTGAGTACACTTATTGTGTAACGATAGTTACATGAGAAATCAATTGAATTACTTTTTTCCTCTAACTCGGGATAATTTATAAATTGTTTTAGTTTTAGGTTTAGCATTTGATATGATCCAATTTGCGAATGAATGTGTGCCACGACTTTATTGATGTAATTTTTATAATGCTGATTATATTTTTTTTTTGGTTGTTCTCCTTCAACTGGATTAAATATGAGAACGACAATAGATTAAAATAAAATAATAATATTCCATTGAAAAAATTTAGTATTACAAATAACTCGTTTAAAATTTAGGGAGATTTAAAACGAACGTGTACAAGTATGCTAATTAATATATAAAAATTATTTGAAAAAAAATATATCTAATGATTATAATTTTTCTTTATTAAGATAAAAATATATATAATAATCCCATATAGTGTGTATTTCTATTTTTCAGACAAATTTTTATGCAATATGTAAATTATTTTATAACTTATAATATTTTGAAATTTTCCTATTAAAATTCTGTGTGTAAAAACAATGGTAGAAAATAGATAGCCTATATATTTATTAAAATATAGTAATATTTTAATAATATAGTTACTTTCATATTTTATTTGGATTAATCTGTTATGCTATTCTTTAATTTCGAAAAGGTTTTTTGAATATCCTGTATTAATTATTATTTGTAATATGTGTATTAATTTATAAATTTCAACATATAATATATGGTTAAAATGTTTTTTGTGTAAATATTTCAATTAAATTACGTAATTTTAAAAATTATTTATTTTTACTCGTCTAATTTTAGAGACATAACCAAATAAAAAAAACACTGTTCTATTGATAATATAAAATATTTTAACGTTCTTAGACGTTATTATTCATATTAAAAATATTTTGAAAATACTNTGTTCTATTGATAATATAAAATATTTTAACGTTCTTAGACGTTATTATTCATATTAAAAATATTTTGAAAATACTGAAACTTTTATATATATGTCTTAAATTAAACCTTATGTATTATAATTTTTTATGGAAAAAAGAATTTCGAACTTCATTTTTCTTCACGGTGAAAATGTCTATCGTATGCTATATATACTATTTTTGTGTTAAAATTGTAAGTTTTGTATTTTATTTTATTTTAAAATGCCTTACAAAGATTTTTGAGTTAAAAAGAATTTTTAAGTCATTTGATTTTTATTTAATTTAGATTCAATATCTACAATAAATATCAAGGTTACCATTACCGTAATCTCGCCTTGATTAAAGAAATTTCTTATTCATATTAAAATTATTTTACTATGTGATTTCTTGTTGTAGCTTTATTTTCTCAGCTCTTACTTGACCAACATTTTTTAGCAATACATCAAATGATCACAACTATTATCTAGTTAAAGATATTACCTCGAAACTAGAAAATGATGTAATAGATATTTAGCACTTATAATTTTATAATGATGATTTTTCTAATGAACTACATTATTATGGCAGATGATAGATATAAAACACCAACGCTCGCGTGTATTTTGAGTTAATGTTACTCAAAATAATAGGTTGCGCACCTGTTCCTTTAAGTTAACCAATAAGAAACATCTTTTAATTAAAATCTAAAACATACATTTTCCCCTTTAAAAACAGGCTTATAAAAGAACGATTTCTGGCTCATTCGTCTCCTTATTTTAGCTTCGATGCGAAGTTGAGAAGGTATTAATTTTACTATGATGGGTTTTTTTTTTTTTTT
>NW_026099572.1:31038816-31050176 GCF_025091365.1 Daktulosphaira vitifoliae | reverse complement strand
GAGCGAGGGGCTGTAGTCGAGGTTGAGGGCCCGGTGAATGGGCGAGGTGAAGTGGAAGGTCGTTAAAAATTTCGTCATTTTGGCCGAGAACTACGCGCTCGATTTTGCTATCGGCGACGAACGAACTGGTTGTTCGCGCTGCGCGTTGTTAAATTGCAATTTAGATTTGAATGTGATTGTGATTGTGGGCCAGCTTAACTGTCGGTGCTTTTCCAGTCATAGTGTACGTTATTGACCGTATTTTAATCGAATTAACCAAAAATGAAAAGTACAAGTGGTAGTTTGTTTTTGTTATTCGGAAATACGATATCAACAATCGCGAGAATACGCGATTTGCATTCGCGTATGAACGTTAACAATGCTGGCCGTTTGTATAATTATTGTTTTTGCTAGATACTGTACTAATAAAGCACTATGACAGTGAATTGTACCTGGGAATGTGATTGCAATGATACGATTACCATCATTATCAATCTTTATGATCGTGACGACACAATTAATAATACAAACGGTTTTATGGGACCCGATGTCAAATGTAACGATCGCTGTGGTGTGATAACTTGTATGATCACCCTACCTGCCTAGCGTTTTATCGAAACACTGAAATGGTTGTGTTCGCGGCGTTGTGCGACTCACAAAAAGGTCGTCAGAGCGCGTGTATGTATAAATACAAAATCGCCAGAAATCCACTTTTACCGTGTTTAAAAATACACCGAAGGTGGAAATCTACTATTCGCGAGGTAGATAGTATCTAAATAACCGGGTGGGAAATCCACTGCTGTCACCAGTGAACTGTGTGATTGAAATAATTTGGAGAAAAGTGAATGTAAAGGAAACCTAGCTGTCTTATTTGAAAAATAAAAATGAAGTCAGCAACTGGTTTTCTTACCTTAATCCAATTTAAGACCGGTTGAGATCCTTACCGGGGAGCAAATTGACACGACTTGCGTCGCAAAAATGTGGTCGACACTGGTTTTGAGGGTAGAGACCCGTGGGCCGTTTATTAAATGAGCGACAACAGATTATGTTAACAAAAATAAAACAAACCGAAAAGATAAACACAGTAATAATAATCTTCGCATAATATCGCGGCACTTTCGCTGGCGTCGACGACGCGATGTTCGGCGTAATCCTTGGACGGCAAAATGGTTAGCAGCGTTGTAGGCGACGGTGCGCGGGTGCGGTTCGGCTGTCGACGTTGTCGCTTTCACAGCGGGAGGAAGCCTCTCGCACCATTTGCGGCGGGTCGTCGTCGGCCGTGCGGCATTTGCTGGACTTTGCACCGTAGCGTATAACACGCGGTGTTGGTCAGTTAAATACTCATAGTAGGGCGACGGCTGATAAAGGTGGCACGAGTCGCGGGGCATCGTGTATAACGAAGCGACGCGGGCCGTGTCAAAGTCATTTGATTTTTATTTAATTTAGATTCAATATCTACAATAAATATCAAGGTTACCATTACCGTAATCTCGCCTTGATTAAAGAAATTTCTTATTCATATTAAAATTATATTACTATGTGATTTCTTGTTGTAGCTTTATTTACTCAGCTTTCGCTTGACCAACTTATTTTAGCGATACATGAAATGATCAATTTACTAGATAAAGATATTACCCTCGAAAAATTGAAAAAAATTCCTCTTTATCATTACTTAGCCCACATTCTCTATATTCATTTTTAATGTTTTTAAAGTATTTATTATCTAATTATGTTTAATATGATAATAAGTTTGAACTGCAAAATTTAATAATTGTACTTCGTAATATATTATTTTTTTTACTTTATTTGTGTGTGTTACTAACGGACTATAATATTCCAATTTTTTTGGTAACATGTTGCTATATAAATCATAAATCTAAAAAAACAATGATTACAATGATTTCTATTTAAGTGATCTATTACAATAAAAATACAAAAAAGATATTGAGCTTTTCTAATATAGAGGGTGATTTTTTTATCATAACCCACTCAATTACTTGCAGAATAATAATAATTTAAACATTTTTTTTTTCATTTCTTTAGTTACACATTATTCTTGAATTATTAACTATGTAATACTTTTTAAGTTCATTCCTTATGCCTTGGAAGGGGGTCAACTTTGTTTTTTTAAATGGTAACACATATTTTTAATTTAATAAAATGTTTGAGTTTTTAATTTAATAGTAGATGGCATTGAATTTTTAATATAACTTAATTCGTTTATTAGATATAATCATTTAAAGGTTCAAATTTTTGAATTAATATACAGGTATAATACACAATATTAATCTTAAGAATACTATTTTTTTATTCTCATAAAATTTTCTATTTAATAATGTAAAATTCAAACTTGAAGTTGAGCTAAAAGTTATGGTTATAAATTCAACTTTTTTTATAATAAACTTTCAAAAAATCAACTTTATAAGATCAAAAAAAAATAGTTAAAAATGATATTTTCCACTGATTATTTTTAACATATTAAATTTATAATAATTTAAAAACAATTATTTTTATTTGTTTTTAATTATTTTGTTATAGTAATAAATCATATCAAAAGAAATATTAATAATTTCTATGTAACTCTTGGTGTTTAAATGAAATAATATCAATAATTATTGACAATAGAAAAAATATAGTTGCTGATTTGAAATTAAGACAAAAAATTGATTAAAAGAATTATATTTTTGACTCTGATGAAAATTTTTTGCAGAATATTTATTCATAATTAACAACAAATTATTATCTAAGAAGTTCTGTGTCAACCCCTATAATTTTTTATAAAAAACTCAAAACAAACAAAGCAATCAGGATTAAATAATATTATTTCTAATTATAAATTAAAAATCTGTTAAAAAAATTATTACATTAATAAATCACAAATTCAATAAAATTACACATATATTTGGTTAGAATAATTTTAATTAAATTACAAATTCTATCCATCAAAAATATCATATGAGTAATTTCCTGTTGTTTCATGACACAATCCATATAATTCACCATAGTAAACAGTAATAGAGTTGTATCGTAAATTCAGAACATATTATTGAACTTCAATCCAGCCATCAATAGTTGAACTTATTAGACACTGGGAGAAAAATGACCTGGTTGACATTTAAATAATTTAATTAAAATTATTTTACACTTATGTTATAATTTTCTTTAAGGCTTACAAAATAATAATAATAATAATCCATAAAAACTTTTTTTTAACTAGTCAATGATTTTTCTTAATGCTTATATTTAACCAATATTTAAATTTAATCTACATAGGTTTCAGTTTCTTTCTCAGTTGAAAAATATGGATTTTCATATCTTATTCAAAAATTTTTATAATGGTGTTCATCATACTTAATAGTTTTGTAAGACGATGACAATTGATTTTATTAGACGATGGCCAAATATTTACTTGGCTTATTGTAGTTTTTCTTAAGATTTGTCAAAATATTTAGTCAATTATTGAAGACCTTTATATTTTGTTATTATTTGTATCAAATTCATTTTTTAATTATTAACCCCTACTAAAAAATATTTTGTTTGAAGAATTTTCAAACACTATTTGAAATTTAACTTAAGAATTAGTTATTTTCTAATATTTTTACAACTCAAATCAAATTATTAAATATTTAAATTCATACTATTATGATAAACGTGAGTCAGTTCAAAGTAGTGAAAGCAAATATCGAGAAGTAACTATCGAACTATTCGATAATTATTCAAAAACTATTCGAATAGTAAAAATATTCGAATAGTTTTTAAAATATAACACGGCCGCCGGGGATTGACGGCCGGTTATAGAAAGTGTACCGGAAATCATGTGAAAAAAAGAAGCACGGTACGGGATTAGAACCCGCGACCCAAAGCGTCGTAAAGATAAAACTTACCACTAGGCCACCGTGCACTTATGATTCAGATCCCGATACACTTTCATTTAGGTTGATAACGTGATGTGCGGCTGAGGGAAACACGGTACCGTGTCATACTCCCCCCCAAGCCACACACGGGGGTACTATGGTAGATGGGATTTAGATCGTTAGTGTTATTAAAACAGCAAGACTATAAGGTGGAAAAAGCATTTTGAAAAAATGTCTGAATGAAAATCCAAAAGAGACATTAAAGGATATCTCGTAGGATTGGTATATTTATTTAGTGAGAAAGAGGTATGGGAAGCTGTTGCATCAATGAAAAAGAATAAAACAGTAGGACCAGATGAAGTACTATAGGAAATATTAGGCATTGTTGGCATAAGGTAGGATGAAGAATCTTATTAATAAATTTCTATTAAAATGAAAAAAGCCAAAAGAATGGAGGAATAGTATTGTGGTATCGATATGTAAAGGCAAAGGAGATATACAAGAGTGTAAAAATTATAGAAACATAAAGCTTGTGAGTCATAGTATGAAAATTTATGAAAAAGTTTTTCAAAAAAGAATAAGAGGAGAAATATTAGTAACAAAGAACCAGTTTGGTTTTTTGCTTGGAAAGTCAACTATTTTTTTGAACACGAGGCAGGTGAAATGAGGAAATTATTGACAAGGATGTCATAGGACAGGTAGAAAGTTTTAAGTATTTAGAATCAGTTGTGCAAAAGAATAGTGTTATTCACGAAGGTTTAAGACACAGGTTTAATTTGGGTGGGAGAAGTGGAGGAAGCGTCTGGTGTATTATATAATAAAAGAATTCCAATGAGGCTAAAAGATAAGTTCTATAGGACTGTAGTGATACCACCTATGGTTCAGAGATTTGTGTGGTTGACAAAAAAGTAGAGTAAAGAATGAGTGCAGAAGAGATTAGAATGCTTAAATAGACGTGTGGGGTGACTAGAGAAGATAGGATAAGGAATGAACATATAAGAGGAAATATACATATAGTGTTAATTGGAAATAAGATAAGAAAAAATAAACTTACATGATTTGGTCATGCGTTATGAGAAGTGAGGAATCTGTGAAAACAGTTATAGATATGAATGTTGAAGAAAAAAGAGATAGAAGAAGAACATAAAAAGAGATGGAAGGATGTTATTGAATGCGATATGAAGACGGTTGATATGTGCGTAGATGATGTGAGAAATTGTGTCAAGTGGAAGTTTAGAATAAGAGTGGCAGACCCCAAGTAGTTGGTATAAGAGCAAGGAAAAAGATGAAGACTTAGAAATAAGAGAAATAAACAGGAATATTTATTTATCATGAATATACTTGAATTACTTATAATAAATTTTATAAATGCTTTAAAACCCAAGATTTACTTTAATTCATTGCTTTCTCCATTTCAATATTTTCATTCTCGGACTTTTTTAAAATATCTAAATAAATAAAAATNGGACTTCTTTAAAATATCTAAATAAATAAAAATGATTCTTACATCAAAAATGTTTGTGTTTTTTGGTAAATGAAGGGCAATCTCAGTAGTGATATTTCTGGCAACAGATAATAATTTTTTTACTCCTCCATTCTCTGGCATTATATTGGACAACTTATATTCCTCAAGATTCATTTTCTCCGGACCGCCCCATGGTGGGGATAAAAATACAACATCTGCTTTTAAAGATTCAGCTACACNACAACATCTGTTTTTAAAGTTTCAGCTACACTGAAAAAATCACCAACAATGAATTCAATTCTATCAGCAACTCCATATAATTCTGCATTACTACGAGCCATTTCAATTTTTTCGGGATCTTTGTCAATCGCTATAACTACATACATAAATTTAGTTAAACTAAATTTGAACAAATTTACTGGAACTCGCCCAATTTATGAATAAATATACATTTTTTAATTTTACCTAATTCACATGTCATTGCAAACTGAATAATATTTCCTCCAGCTCCGCAAAATGGATCAATAAGAAGATAACAATTACAACGTTCTGCTATATGCTTACTAATTACTTCTGGAGTAACAGAGTACCAACTTTCTATAAACATAAAATTTTAAAATAATTTTTTTTTTAATTATAATTTCATAATCTCAACTACATACAAATGGTTTATATACAAAAGGATAAAACGCTCATTTTTCAGAAACAATTTCACTTGTTGATGTATCAATCGAGTTAGATGAAAAATATGTATGAGTAATATTATTGTATATAATCTGAAAGGATGAAATGAATAAGGATAGTGGACTGTAATGTAGTGGGCTTAAGTAATAATTAGTATTAGACAACGAATAAGCAACAATCAATCGCGTTCGAACCATTGTATAAATATATTGTGTTACGACTTATAAGTGATTTTACCTTAAGACAATTAATGTATTAATTATAAATAATAGTATTTCTAAATTTAAAGAACTGCTGTATAAATATATATTGTGCCGTAATCCTTTATTTTCATTTCACATTACAACTACATCCACTCCAAACACGTTACCGTGTCTCATTCTAGGTGGGACACAACAATGTGGACGGGGCCCACTTATTAAAAACACCAAAAAAGTACAAATAATGGCATTAATTATGTAAAATTAAACAAACAACTAGATGCAAACGTCAAAACAGTACTCATCAGTTAGGCCTTATGGATAACTTGAATTGCAGCCGTTTAAAAAATACTCTACACAGATATATAATTAGATAATTAAGTTTTCCACCCTCAGCGATAAAAAAAAAACTTAAACTTCTTAAGTGGACACCACTATTTTTGTATTGATCCATACACTTTTCAATAAGTTATAGCATTATAAAGTTAAAAATGTTAAAATTCGATAGCTATTTTCACCGTGAAGACAAAATAAAATCCGAAATTTTTTTTCCATAATAAAGTACATTAGCTTTAATTTAAGATATATATAAAAGTGTCAGATTTTCCTGAACATTTTCAAAAGTTAAGTTAAAAAAGTAAATTTTTTGAGAAAGAATTGTCATTTTGAAAATTGGTGGATTATTCCAAAAGTCTCATGATCTCATTATACTGATTACAAGTTTTATGATTTATAAGTGTATATATATATNGTGGCAGTATTTCCGGAACACTTTCAAAAATTAATTTTTTATATGCATTTTTAAGGTTTGAACTCCCTCCTGTATAAAGAGTAATGGTCCGATTTAAGAAAAAAGTATGTAGCAAAAAAGAAGAGTATAAATAGTACTTATCTTTAAAAATTATAATAATTCATACATTTTTCAAAAAGTTATAGCGTTATAAATAAAAAATATAAAAAAGAATTTTTTTACAAAAATTGTATTTTTTTTATTAACTTTGATTTTTGTTTTCACTATGAAATTTTTTTTTTTTCATAATAAAGTATATTACATTAGCTTTAATTTAATATATATATAAAAGTGTCAGACTTTCCGGAACAATTTCAAAAGTTAAGTTGAAAAAGTTCTACTTTCTATATGCATTTTTCAGAATTGAAACCACCCCCCCCCCACAAATATTTGTAAATGATCCGATTTAAAAAAAAAAGTATGTCGAATGAAAGATATATATAAATACTACTTCTCATGAAAAAATTATATTGATCCATAAATGTTTTAAAAAGTTATAGCATTTTAAAGTAAAAAAATGTAAAATATATAATCGAGAATTTTCACACAAAAATAGCATTCGGTAGTCATTTTCACCGTGAAGACAAAATAAAAGTTGAAGTCGTAGGTGATAAAATCATCTAAGGATAAAGTACCAACTATCAAGGAATTAACAATATTTGAAGCGAACGTTATCAAATAATGGAATCCAAAAAATCATCGCGATGCAGTAATAATTATTTATTGCCTGTTGACAAGAAAACTAGTTTTATAGTCACTTTTGTGTAATGAGTTGATAAAGTTCGCTATTTTTAGCAAACCATGCGTGTTTAAGGTCGTAAAACGATACAAAAAAGATATAAATCAATTCAAATATGATGTAGGTTAAAAGAGCACAACTAAAAGTTTCTGAAAATAAAAAAAAAATTTTATTAAACAATTTTTTGACCTTCAAATTTTCTATTAAAATACTGCAAAATTTAATGAACCAGTTTTTATATTAAAACATTCAAAAAAATTGTTTTGAACTCCTGCCAATAAACTCATCAATAGTTTTACTCACAAAATTATTTATATTTATCGGCGTTGTTATTTTTTTTATATTTTCATTATTTCTATTTTCTAATAATATTACCATCAGCTTTAGGTGACAAAATTTAACCTAAGTTATTATTACCTATAAACAAAAAATATTCAATATAAGTTTAAATTTATATTCACTATAAATTAAATTTATGTAACTTTTATAAAAATAGTGAACTCATTTCTATGGCAAACCGTTCTAAGATATTTTAAATTAATAAAAAAAATATTGAACACAAAAATAGGATGTTTTTAACTATGGCAGCCATTTGTACATAGAATATAAGGTGTCGAGACAATTTTTTTTTTGTTTAATTTATAGTATATAATATATTTAAAATATGTCCAAAGGACGCAGTAATTTCGGAATATTTTTAAAAGTTAAGTTGAAAAAACCGAATTTTGTGAAAAAGTTGCTATTTTGATTCCTTCTATTTAGGGCAAGTAAATAGTCAAGTTTTCAACAAATTTATATCAAAATAAAATTAAAATTAAAAAATTTACTTATTATAAAAATCATAATTTTTGGAGGGATTTTCCCCATATACAGGGAACGAGGGAAATTTTTAAGGGCAGTGTTTTCAACCAAATTAACTAGTGATGTTTTGACGTATTGTTGAAAGAAATCGGTCCAGTAATACCTGACAAAATGTGCAGTGTTATAGTAAATTAAATAACTTTCTCAGATTCGCATCAAAGATAAAAAAATAAATATAATAAAACTTGTTTGGACACGAGTGGGCATCACAGTAGAGTTAGGGCGCGTTTGTGCCGGTCGGTGAAACACCGCAACGGTATCATTGCCGACGACACAATCACAACATAATAGGGCACCCGAACCCATCATAAGACATATTTTGGCACTGAGTTAAGGTTCGGTGCCATAGAGATTTAGGAATGGGCTAACCGTTCAAGCATAACGTCAGTTAGCACTCAACATAAGGCTTAATTTATCTAAGGGTTAAGTATGATGTAATAGACTAACCACAGGTCAGGGTTCAGATGTGGAAATAGTTTGCTAATGTTAATACATTTTAATGTAATATTAAAAATTGGCCTTATATGATATTTAATAAAAAAAACATGATTTATAATAAGTAATTTTATTTTTAATGGTTATTATTTAATGTGTTAACATGTTTCCTAATTATTGCATTCTGTGAAAGATAATTTTCTGCCATAAGAAGATATGTCTTCAATCTTCGTATGGCTTAGGTTGACATAATATTGAAAAAGATATAGATATTGATGTAACTTTTATTTTGAATACTTTTATGTAGTTAAAAAATTTCATACAGCCATAATATATTTATAATTTAAATATTTTTTATAATTATATTGTAACAAGTACGTAAAAATTACATTGAATTTAGAAAAAAAACTTATATGATTAGTAAATAAGAATTTCGGAAGTTTTTTAAATTGTACGTGATAAATCTAAATATAAATGATTAACGATAATAAAATAATAATTTTAAGAAATCTATTTCTATAAATCAATTTTTCAGTATCGAGATTTTAGTATTTAGTGAAATAAAAGTAAGTAAGTCATCTAATCCACAATAAATGGTTTAAGTTTTTCGTCTATGTTATTATCATGACAGTTAATTTTTTCGAAACCCAGATTTCTATAACAACGATAGTATACATTTTCACAAAAATTGTCAAAATAACGACACGCAATTAGATAAATTTGAATTTCACGTGAATCATTTGGATTATTAAATGTATTAACTGAATTCTTGAAATGATGTATTATTTTTTTTTTCTCGAAAAAATTATTTTTTGTAAAATGACACCAGGTGTGAATAGAATTCGTGTTGCAATTAATCTCATAATAAAGGATATCAAGATATTTTTGAAAAATGTTTAGAAGTTCTTGAATTATTTCATTAATTTTTTTATAATTATTTTGATCAACAAAATCAATTTGAAAAGAGTTATTTTTCTTCAATAAATTGAGACTATATCCTACCCATTCTAATATTCTATGTAAACTTGAATGAGAATTCATATTAACAATCCATATTGATGATTTATTTAATGTAATCAACGAATTATACAACCCTTTTAGCATTTTTTTTGATTTGTTGAATGATTTAAATAATTCAATTAAACAATTGTTTTGGTATTCAATTGAATCTTTTTTGCATACAAACAATATAGCAGATAACAATGTTTGATAGTTTTTTAATATTTCTGTATACTTACATCTTAATAATTGACTTACGTGTTCTTTTTTTATTCGGAAATTTATGTCATTAATTTTATCTCCCATTATAGAATATACGTTGTAATATTTATCATAATAAACTATATTTATGTGATTCATTGATTTCCAACCAGTTTCCAGACGAAGAATATTGAGAGCTTCAATTCCATCATCTTGTTTTATTTCTGGATCTTTTGGCGGTGTGAAACTATTTCAAACAAAAATATTATGATTATTACATAAATACATAAATAATGCCAATTTAAATAATATTAATAGGACGTTTTGATTCAGATTAATTATGAAAGTTGATGGAAAAAATTTTAATTTACTATATTCAACATTACAATACGAAACAAAAGTCGTAGTAAAATCATATAAAAATTTCATAATTTTATTTTTTTCAAAAATGATTTCATAATATTTTTGGTAGAAAATGCCTTTAGCAAAGACCTAGTCGATTATATTATATCGTGTGAAAATTAATCACTAGAGTATTTGCTTTACTCACCCCCTTGCCCACCCAGCATAGAAAATCGATGGTCTGAGCGTCAATTGTCATCCGGGTACAGTTCATAGTTATAAATCAGTGAGTCAATTGTTTTATATAATAAAAATTAATCACTTGTGGCTAATATTACTTAAAAATAAAACTATATTAAAAATATCTTTAATTTAAAACTAAAAAATATTAAACTCGAAAAGCCACAAAAAATTATTGTAAATTCGCGAATACGTATTTTGGAAACAAATTTACCACCGTCTGTTCTCAACTACTATTACGTGCCTGCATGACTTCTCTCCCGCTTCAATAATAGCAATTTAAACAGGCTTAAGGTAAAATAGCATTCTGGTGGAGTGCACAACTAGCCGTCCTACGGTCTAGTTACCTCATACAAAACTAATATATTTCATATAGATTTACTATATTCTGACACTGTAATTGCGTAAATGTTTTACACATGTGTAAGGAAAAATAAATACAATTTAAATAGCATTTGCTGGGTTAATATAAATTTAAATAAAAATTAATCACATGATAAAATAAGTAAATTCCAAGTACAACAAATGTAAAATATCTTACCATAAATAAATATTAAGTTTAAATATAAAT
>NW_026099572.1:31037741-31038716 GCF_025091365.1 Daktulosphaira vitifoliae | reverse complement strand
TTTCATAAATTTAACCCTTAACCTGCCCACAAGGGGGGATTTAAAATGACAACTTTTTCACAAAATATTAACTTTTTCAACTTAAGTTTTGAAAATGTTCCGGAAGGTCTGACACTTTTATATATATCTTTAATTGAAGCTAATGTAATGTTCTTTATTATGCAAAAAAAAATTTCGGACTTTATTTTATCTTCATGGTGAAAACAGACATTAAACTTTATAAATAAAATACGATTTTTGTAAAAAAATTTTTTTTACACTGTTTAATTGATAAATTGAAAATTTTTTTCAATTTTTGAGTGTAATATCTTCAACTAGATACGAATTGTAATCATTTGACGTTTCGTTGAAAAAAGTAGGTCAAGTTAGAGCAGAGAAATAAATGATAGTCACAAAAATATATCTTCTCAGCTTTGCATCGAAGCTAAAACTTAAAATATAGTAAAATAATTTTAATACGAATAAGAAATTTCTTCTTACAAGGGGCGACTAAAATTATGGGATCCTTGATCTTTATTGAAGTTATTGAATCTAAATGAGATAAAAATCAAACGAGTTAAAAATTTATACCAACTTTAAAAGAATTAAGCAAAAATGCAAAAAATTCATTGCCATACGCGGGTTGGAACCTCGTACCCCAAGAATGTGAAACACAGGTTTTTCCAACTCGGCAACCGTGCGTCGCTACGGTCTGTTGATAAAATGGGCTATTTAAGCTAGTTCAAATTTCAAAGTTATTTTTCTCGACTTAAAAGAAGCAAACAAATTTAAATAAGTTTAACNGATAAAATGGGCTATTTAAGCTAGTTCAAATTTCAAAGTTCTTTTCTCGACTTAAAAGAAGCAAACAAATTTAAATAAGTTTAACTTTCTATGCTATATTAATTTTAATTTATATAATATTTATGAAAATCTGTACTCCCCTTGTCAGGTATTTTAAAATAAAATAAAATACAAAACCCAGAATTTTAACAC
>NW_026099572.1:31021086-31036988 GCF_025091365.1 Daktulosphaira vitifoliae | reverse complement strand
GAACGAGGGAATTTTTTTCAATTTTTGAGGGTAATGTCTTCGACTAGATACTATTTGTGATCTTTTTACATATTGTTCATCAAAATCGGTCCAGCGAGAGCTGAGATTGAGCGTTCACAGTCACAAAAAAAAAAAAAAAACCCATCATAGTAAAATTAATACCTTCTCAACTTCGCATCGAAGCTAAAATAAGGAGACGAATGAGCCAGAAATCGTTCTTTTATAAGCCTGTTTTTAAAGGGGAAAATGTATGTTTTAGATTTTAATTAAAAGATGTTTCTTATTGGTTAACTTAAAGGAACAGGTGCGCAACCTATTATTTTGAGTAACATTAACTCAAAATACACGCGAGCGTTGGTGTTTTATATCTATCATCTGCCATAATAATGTAGTTCATTAGAAAAATCATCATTATAAAATTATAAGTGCTAAATATCTATTACATCATTTTCTAGTTTCGAGGTAATATCTTTAACTAGATAATAGTTGTGATCATTTGATGTATTGCTAAAAAATGTTGGTCAAATAAGAGCTGAGAAAATAAAGCTACAACAAGAAATCACATAGTAAAATAATTTTAATATGAATAAGAAATTTCTTTAATCAAGGCGAGATTACGGTAATGGTAACCTTGATATTTATTGTAGATATTGAATCTAAATTAAATAAAAATCAAATGACTTAAAAATTTTTTTTAACTCAAAAACCTTTGTAAGGCATTTTAAAATAAAATAAAATACAAAACCTAGAATTTTAACACAAAAATAGTAAAATAGCATATGATAGATATTTTCACCATGAAGACAAAATAAAGTCCGAATTTTTTTTTTCCATATAAATTATACTACATAAGCTTTAATTTAAGACATATATATAAAAGTGTCAGTATTTCTGGAACACCTTCAATAGTTCACCATGAAGACAAGTCCAGAGGTCAAATTTTTTTTTTTCAAATTAAAGTACATTACATTAACTTTAATTTAAGATATATATAAAAGTGTCAGACCTTCCGGAACATTTTCAAAAGTTAAGTTGAAAAAGTTAATTTTTTGTGAAAAAGTTGTCATTTTGATTCCTCCATTGTGGGCAGATAAAGGGTCAGATTTACAAAAAAAATATACAAAATGATAAATAAATACCTCAAGTGCTTATTAACAAAAATTGTATTGATTCATACATTTTTCAAAAAGTTATGGCAGTTTCAAGTAAAAAAAATTTTAAAAATGTCGAAATTTAAATTGGTAAATTTTTTGGAGATTTCTCTCATTTACGGGAAAAAAGGGAAATTTATTTAATGGAAATCGGTCAAATGAAAGTTGAGAAAAAAAATAAAAAAAGAACACATCTACATCAAACCTAATTATTAAAAACCTAATATAAGGTTTGAGGATAAAATGTTTAACTAGACATTAGTTGTAATAATTTGATGTATTGTTTAAAAAAATTAGACAAGTAGGAATGAGAAAAGTGAATGATAGACACAAAAATAAACTATATAGTACATTATTTTATCAATTGAACAGGGAATTTTTTATTTGGTTTTAATCTCAAAAATTAAACGAGTTAAAATAGATAATTTAAAAAATGACATATGTTAAATTGAAATATTTACATAAAAACATTTTAATCATATATTATATGTTGAAATTTATAAATAAATATATAAAACAAATAATAATTTTTACAGGATGTTCAAAATTTTTTCGAAATTGAAGAATAGCATATTAGTTTAATCTAAATAAAACATTGAAAATAACAACATTATTAAAATATTAGTATATCAATAAATATATAAACTAATTATTTTTAATTCTTTTTGTTTTTATCATGTTAAATTATTTTTAAGTGTAATTGAAGGGGTTAAGAGATTTAATGTAAACTCCCTTTTTGTATTTATATGGTCTGCTTTCCGATCTTCTGTATAGTATTTTTATACTAACACATCTAAAACTTAATAATTAGTGAAACCAATGTTGTTTATATTACTATCCTATGCGATAAACTAGTGACAAATGGTCTACGTCTTTTGCAGTTATCTACAAAACGATCTAGAGTAGTTGCGAACTCAGGTGAAGAAGCAACTGGTGTTAAAAACATAGGATTTTGTTAGGAAAATTTTCAAAATATTACAAGTCATAAAAGAATTTACATATTGCATAAAAAATTATTTGAAAAATAAAAATACACACTATATTGGGTTGTAATATATATACATTTTTATCTTTATAAAGAAAAATTATATTCATTACACATTTTTTTTTCATCAAATAAATTATATAAATTGATTAACACATTTGCATATTCTCATTTTAAATATTCCTAAATTTCAAACAAGTTATTTGTAATACTAAATTTTTTTTCTATGGAATTTTATTCTTTTATTTCAATATCTATTGTCGTTTTGGTGTTAAAACCAGCCGAAGGAGTACAAGCTAAAAGACAATATAATCAGCGTTATAAAAATTACATCAATACAGTTGTGGCACACATTCATTCACAAATTGGATCATATGAAATGCAAAATTTAAAACTAAAACAATTTTTAAATTGTCCCGAAATGGAGAAAATTTGCACACCAGATGATTTCTCACGTAACTATCGTTACACAATAAGTGTACTCAATTTCAAGTACACTGAAATACTAAAAAAATTTCTCGATTACATGAATATTATCATCAATAAATGTTTGGAGTTTTATAAAAGAAATTTATTTGAAAATTTCATTAGTTGTGTATCGTTACTTGAAACAGAAGTGAAAAATTCGAAGTCTATGTTTGAATATCTCCACAATGCTATGAAGTTTATAAGCTACATAGATATAAAGTATTTGTTTCGTGAAGGCTTCGCGCCGCATCCCATAATTGATGAAATTGACTTTTTTCAACAATCTGTAAAAAAATTAGATGCCACCTATTTTGTTGACATTAATATCTTACCAAATATAAATGACTCTAAAACGAAATTTGAGAATTTGAAACGATTTTATGATGTCGCATTAAAAATAGTAAACAATCTTTTTCAAAATAGTCAAATCATCGAAATTTCTGTAAATACTGATTTGATGGACAATCAAATTAACGAATGTTTTAACGATTCAACAATTAAAATTGATGATTGTTCAAACGAAAACAACTTTGACATTGTTTATTCTACGTGTAGTAAACTTAATTCATTTTACAACGAATCTATAAATATTTGGTACAAAAATCTTGGCTTTGAACATTTTCTTAACCCAAAAATACCCGAGTAAGAACTTTTACATTATATTTTATTTTCTACTATTATATTTCAATATAAATACTTGATGTTTTTATTGAAAATATAATGAATTTATAAATATACCAATGTATTTATGGTAAGACATTATGTATAACATATTATAGTATATATTCAACGAATATTTTTATAAATTTAAAAAATATCATTTTGATTTGATATATTTATATTTATTTATTTATATAACATGAATGGGCAAATTTCTTTTTACAAACAAATCATGAAAATAATTATCATTAAATAAAAAAGGTAAAAGAAATATTAATCATTAAATAATATGACTATTGGTTAATAATATTTATTAAAAATAATCCATAATGAACTAGCTGTATATAAAAACTACAAATTAAAAATGAACTAATATTTACAGAAATAAAAAATTAAATATCTAAGGGTTGACAAAATATTATTTTTAAAATGATTACGAAACGTATAAAAAAAAATTAAAATACGTCAAATTGAATTGGTTAGTGTTAAAGCTTTAATAAAAAATCTAGTTGCTAAATTTGTTTTAAATTTAAAACGTAAAATAAAGATTGATTTCTAATAAAATGAACAGAGGTAAAAAATCCAACTTAGAATAGTAGTTCAGAACTATCTATCTACAATTTATAAGGTTATTATATAAGGTTATTGAATTATCTCAATGTCTACTAATTTACACATGATTTCACATGTATCAAGGCAAAATAAGTCCGATACTGACATAAAATAAGCTCAGGAAATGAATAATTTAATAATAGATGCACATTTGCTAAGTTTCTTTCATCAGTGCTTTTTTACATCACGATTCAATCCTGATGAGAGTACATTCGCTTTTTAGTTAAGGTGATAAGTTTATTCACTGGACCGCAAAGGTGTGATAGCGAATGATTTATCTGATTTTTGACGTTCACACGAAAATATTCTTCTATTCTCTTTATTTTTCTGTATTGATATATTAAATATTTATTACAATTGTTGCACTAGAAAATAACTTATTTTATCATTTGGTTATATTTCATTTAAATTTATATTAACCCAGCGAGTGCTATTTAAATTCTGTTTACGTAAAACATTTACGCAACTACTGTTTCAGAATATTGTAAATCTATATGAGATATATTATTAAGTAATTATTCAAATAAAATAATAATGACATTAAAATATGATTTCTCTAAGACTTTTGTTTCGTATTATGATATTGAATATAGTAAATTTATATTTTTTCCACCATTTTTATAAAATTAATCTGAATAAAAAGTCCCATAAATAATATTTATTATTTATGTATTTATGTAATAATCATCATACTTTTGTTTGAAATAGTTTCACACCACCAAAAGATCCAGAAATAAAACAAGATGATGTAATTGAAGCTCTAAATATTCTTCATTTGGAAACTGGTTGGAAATCAATGAATCACATAAATATAGTATATTATGATAAATACTACAATGTAGATTTTATAATGAAAGATAAAATTAACGACATAAATTTTCGAATAAAAAAAGAGCACATAGTACAATTATTAAGATGTAGGTATACAGAAATATTAAAAAACTACCAAACATTATTATCTACTATAATGTATATATGCAAAAGTGATTTAATTGAGTACCAAAATAATTGTTTAATTGAATTATTTAAATCATTCAACAAATCTAAAAAAATGCTTAAAGGGTTGTATAATTCTTTGATTACATTAAATAAATCATCAATATGGATTGTTAATATGAACTCTCATTCAAGTTTACATAGAATATTAGAATGGGTAGTATATAGTCTTAATTTATTGAAGAAAAATAACTTTTTTCAAATTGATTTTGTCGATCAAAACGATAATAAAAAAATTAATGAAATAATTCAAGAATTTCGGGATATTTTTCAAAAATATCTTGATAACTTTCATTATGACATTACTTGCAACACTGCTCATATTGACAAATGGTGTCATTTTACAAAAAATAATTTTTATGAGAAAAACGATGTAATAAATTCTTTTATTGATTCAGCAAATACATTGAATTCAAATCCTACTTTGGAAATCCAAGTTTATCAAATTGCGTGTCATTCTTTTGACAATTTTTGTGAATATGCTTATAATTGTTGCTATGAAATTCTGGGTTTTGAAAAAATTAACTGTCATGATAATAATATAGATGAAAAACTCAAACCATTTATTGTGGATTAGATGGATTATTTATCATTATTACACTAAATATTAAAAGCTAGATACTGAAAAGTTGATTTTTAGAAGTAGATTTCTTATAATGATTATTTTATTATCGTTAATCACTAATTTTTAGATTTCACAAGGCCAAACCCAAGTGTATTGGTAATTTTGGCCTTTTAAAGTTATTTGCAATGCTTAAATTTTTATTGTTTTAAATATTTAAATTTTATATTTTAAAATAAAACTTTTTTGAGAACTCATAATCAGCTAATGTGTTATTTTATTAAATATAATATCATAATAAATTTTATGAATCATCTATATATATATAAAAAAACAAAAAAAAACTAGTCCTTACCAAAAATAATATTATTTTACACAAGCTATATCAAATTAACGATTGATTTCTTAAAAAAAACAATAAAAACAATTTTGTTGGTAATATTTTGTCCATCATTTATTAATTTGAAAATAAACGGGGATTCTATATAAGAGTCGAATTTTCGGTTTTTATCCTTAAAGTGATTAAAAAAAAGGTGTTTTACTACATAATATGTTATGTTAATAACATATTATGTTGTAATTTTGTAAACCTAATAATTTTCCTCTTCACTAAAATTAAAAATTTTTAATATTATTAAAATCGTTTACCTTATATATTTACAACTATTAGCTTTTATAAATTGATTTTCATTTAAAAAAAAAGGTAAGTATGTTGCATTTCTATTCAATGTTTTTCAATGTTTGTTATTTTTAAATAATTAATTGCATATATTTTGTTTTTAAGAAGTATTATTCCAATATTTTCGGTTACTATGGTATTTTCATAAATTTTCTTGTTTAAGTAAAATTGTATAATGATTTTAAAATATATAATAATTAAGAAATAGACATTATAATGGAGTTAATTACATTTCTTTATTAAAGAAACAGAATATTTTACAAAAATAAAAACAGTTGCTAAGCAATTAATCTGTAAATTTATAAACAGTACTAATTAATTATTCAAATAAATTTATTTAATAAAAATATTAAAATAATTTAGTAACAAATTCAATTTTTAAATATAAAGATAAATTTGATTTTTTTTTACATATTTTACATAATTTCTAAAAATTGTTGCTTTAGTTTTTTATTCTACATTTAAAAGGTTAATGAAGCCGTACATAAATGTATAATTGAATTTTATTAAAACTTTTTATAAAAACAAAATTTTTTTTAAATTTCTGAATACATTTTACTAGATAAAAACTGTAACGTCATCGCCGGCCGTTCACCCAGAGACAATAATTTCTTTTTTTTTGTTAATATCGAAATATATTAATAAGGTAATAAATTACATATATACAGGGTGATTTTTTTATCATAACCCACTCAATTACTTACAGAATAATAATAATTTAAACATTTTTTTTTTTCATTATCTTTAGTTACACATTATTCTTGAATTTTTAACTATGTAATACTTTTTAAGTTCATCCCTTATGCCTTGGAAGGGGGTCAACTTTGTTTTTTTAAATGGTAACACATATTTTTAATTTAATAAAATGTTTGAGTTTTTAATTTAATAGTAAATGGCATTTGAATTTTTAATATAACTTAATTCGTTTATTAGATATAATCATTTAAAGTTTCAAATTTTTGAATTAATATACAGGTATAATACACAAGGGATTACAAATATAGGTAGCTAATTGGTTTTTTATAACATCGATATTAGCAGGTACACAGCATTGTTATTATCAATTGTAGTAAGGCACATTGTTATGAGTTTATAAATACACTAACTGACAATACAGAAAGTATATCTATTGATAATCATAATTGATAATAAACAATCCGTGACTGAGACAGCAATGTCATAAAAATCCAATTAGCTACCTGTATTTACAATCCCATGTGTATTATACATGTATATTAACTCAAAATTTTGAAACTTTAAATGTTTATATCTAATAAGCTAATAAAGTTATATTAAAAATTCAAATGCCATTTACTATTAAATTAAAAACTCAAACATTTTATTAAATTAAAAATATGTGTTACCATTTAAAAAAACAAAGTTGACCCCCCTCCAAGGCATAAGGGATGAACTTAAAAAGTATTACATAGTTAAAAATTCAAGAATAATGTGTAACTAAAGATAATGAAAATAAAAAATGTTTAAATTATTATTATTCTGCAAGTAATTGAGTGGGTTATGATAAAAAAATCACCCTGTATATATATATATATATATATATTATGGTATAATTGAATGGGCGTTCCTGTATTTAATTAATATTTTACAAGCACTTTTTTGAATTTATGTATATATATTTACAAGAATAATCTATGCCGATCCGACCTGTTAATTGTTCTCTTCAACTCGTGCTTGCCTAGAAGACGCTGTAAAAAATTAGGTAGGTCGCTACAATACGACATTCCCAAATTACTCCAAATGACTGTTGGAACTCGCAGCAGCCTTGACAATCATATGCCAATTCTCAATAACCCGAACTAAATTGTAATTTCAAACCACAATATTATACTGACGAACAATCTATATTTTCGATCACCGATAATTTTAATTATAAACCGAGAAGAACTATAACAGGCAACAAACCTCAAAGGCCGCACGTAAAAAATCTCGCTAAAAGGTAATAAAAGGCGAGAGAATAAAAAAAAACCGAAAATAACCGGCATATATCCCATCGATATAACAACTGGTTTTTTGCAAGCACCGTCACTAATCGATGGCGCAACAGGTTGGTGGTGGAAACGGCTGATAAGAACCAATTGTTTTAACCACACCTTGTCGCCTGGCTCCAACATGCTCCCCCTTTGGGAAGACAGGGTCATTGCAAACTTGATGGTACACAGAACCGCAGGTTGGAGTATTGATCCGATATTATGTGATATGTGTTTAACAGGCTGAATGAACAAAATCACGGAGCTTAAAATAACTAATTAACTAACATAGATGATTTGGAACACATTACAATGGTACAAAAAATAAAAAATAAAATATCTAATAGGTATTAGCCGAGGGTAACTTTGTTGATGACTTTGACTAGAATAGTTTCATTGATTACTGTGATGGCTATGTGATAAACAATAAATACGATTAAAGAACAATCAAATACAAATAAGAAAACATAAATACAAATAATGTTGAGTATACAGTGACATAGAATATGGACAATATTTAATCATTAATCAAAGCAACTAACTTAACGACTGGTCGCTTGAGAATGCCGTGAGTTGTCAAAACATCCGCTGTTTGAACTACGTTATCTGAACCCGGATAGACTTTGGTAACTCTACCGATTCTCCATCTTAATGGTGGTAGATTATCCTGTTTAATGATCATCAGATCATTTACTTTAATATTAGGCCGCTCACAAGTCCAACCATTGCGCCGTTGTAAAGTAACCAAATATTCAGTAGACCATCTTTTCCAGAAACTCTGGCCTAATTGCTGTACCAATTTTCAGCGATTAGTCACGTTGATTCTTGGGCCGGTAAAATCGGGGGCCGGAACGTCCAATAGTGGTCTACCTATTAAAAAATGTCCTGGAGTGAGACATTGTACATCCGCGGGATCTTGGGATATGGGTGTCAATGGTCGGGAGTTAAGTATAGACTCAATCCTTATTACCAGAGTGTTCATTTCCTCGTAAGTTAAAACAGCATTTCCTACCGTACGGACTAATAAAGTTTTTGTGGATTTCCTCCCACAAACCACCAAAATGAGGAGCACCGGGAGGATTAAAATTCCATTGACAAGGAATGGCATTTATACATTTACTTTGGTGTTCTTCTGACACAAATAACTTCTTTAATTCTTGATTAGCACCGACAAAGTTAGTACCGCAGTCAGAGTAAACTTCAGAAGGCAATCCGCATCTGCCAGAAAATCTGCTCAATGCGTCTAAAAATACCTTGGTTGACAAGTCCCGAATTACTTCCAAATGAACTGCCTTTACAGTCATACACACAAAAAATGCCAAGTAAATTTTATATGTTCTTGCTTTACTCAGATTAGTTTCTTTCATAATGAGAGGACCGGCGAAATCAATTCCTACTCGCGAAAATGGGGGACTGACCGTTACCCGAAACTCTGGTAAATCCGCCATCACCGGCTGAGGATTGGCTCCTTTTCATCGTACACAAGTGATACACTTCGCAATTACCGAGCGATATACAGACCTGAATGATAAAATCCAATGATAGCGAAGTAATACAAACTCAACTAGGCGCTGACCACTATGGCAACTTAATTGATGCCAATGAACACATAAAAGAAATGACAATTAGGATTTTTTGGCCATTAAAATAAGATATTTCTCACGGTGGGGTAACATGGAATTTCGTAGACGATCCCCTACACGAATTATTCCCAACTCATCGATGAATGGGGAGAGCTTGGCAACGGCTTTCGGTGTTACAGCGACCTATTGATTTATCATTACATTTAATACCGGAAACCATGTTCTCTGATCATTAACCAATACCGCATATCTTGCTTCATCGAGGTCTGCTCTAGATAGTATTCTCCGACACCTTTTACTGCCGCGATAGCCATGTATAAATCTCAATGCCCATTTACAAAAACGAAAAAAATGCGAGTGTTATGGACACAATAGAATAATTTTATGCTCTTACATAATCTATTTATTAATAATACTATTATTACAATTATTTATTACATTTTAATACGATAATTAGTACTGTTAAACCAAAGTGACGTATTTTATGATAATGTGAAAAAAAGCTATTAATGTAAAATCTATATAATATTTATACATAATCTAAAATTCTTTGATTAACGAATTGGCTTGCCAAAAATTAAAGTTTTCTGGTGAGGTAATAAAGAAAATTTATAAATAATAATCATTTTTCTATTATAATTAAAAAAATTTGTTATAGAAAATAGACTTAGATGGTTTAGTCATGTTATGAAGAGGCAGGAATCGAAAGCTGTAAGAACAGTTATAGAAATTAATTTTGAAGGAAGAAGAGGTAGAACCAAAAGGTAAAACCCAACCAAAAAAGTGATGAAAGGTGTAACGTGACAAAAAGTACCTGTTTATTCTTTTTGTCTATTTGTATATATGGGTGTTCTAAATTATCTTTGGACCCGGTTCAGCGCTTCTACGTTCTTGGGCGAGTACTCCAGTATACTCGCCCAGACCGGGGACCCGTAAAGGAGGACCGAGTGAACGATGCTGACTAACAGTCGGCGTCGATGTTCCCTCGATCCCCCGATATTCGGCATCAGTCCCGCCAGGTGGTCCATGACCTTCTGAGCCCGCTGGGCCGCACGTTCAATGTGCGGCCCGAACATCAACCTGTCGTCGATGAGCAGGCCCAGATAGCTCATGGTCCGCTTCAGCGGGACATCAGTCCCCAGTACGGTGAGCCTAGGAGGAACGTACTTGTACTTTCGCGTGAACAAAACCGAAGCGGTTTTGTCCATCGCTAGGCACAAGCCGGTCCCCTCCTGCTGGATCCAGTCAATGACGGCGCACAGCGCACCGTTTGCCCGGAAACCAGCCTCCTCCGCCGAAGTGCCTTCCGCCACCACGAGCGTGTCGTCCGCGTAGCAGATGACACGTGTACCCCGTGGCAGCGGAACGCGGAACACCGCGTTGTACGCGATGTTCCACAGCAAGGGCCCAAGAACCGAACCCTGCGGGACGCCTCCCATTACGGTTTTGGTTCTGGGCCCTGCGGCACTCGCATACTCGATGACCCGGTCGCTGAAATACGACCGGATCATTCGGCGGAGGTACGGAGGCACCCGGAACGCTTCCAACGCTCCGAGGATGTGTGACCATCGCACGGAGTTGAAAGCGTTCCGGATGTCCAGGCTCACCGCAACGCAGAAGTCCGGTCCGTTCTCGGCCCTGACGGCCAACTGCTGCAGCAGGGAGGCCGCGTCGTCCGTCGACCAACCGGTACGACGAGGGGACTCCCTGGGATCCGGATTATCCGGATCGGGTTCTGCCTGCCCACGCCTGTTGGACCGCGTCAGGGCGAGGAGAGCCCTGACGCAGTCGCTTCTCAGGGCAGACACCTCCTCGTTCCATCAGTGAACGGGAGGTCCCCGGGTCCCGTTTCGCTGCGCTACAGTGTCGGCGTGATCGGGCTCTACGGGGCTACGAAACGTCGGCACGGGCGCAGTTTCCCTAGCTCGGGGAATCGGGCGCGTCCTCAGGTTGCGGATAGAGGAACGGCCTGCAGATATGCAGGTTAGCCGCGAAATAAGCAGTCCATTAACTTGGATGTTGAGGAGCCGGGAGGCGTGGAGGCTCGTCCAGGTGTTCGCCGAATCCATCTTGAAAAAGAAGGAGGAAGGTGAACGCCTGAGACAGAGGCAGCCGTTCCGCTTTCTCCTTCTTTTTCAAGACGGATTCAACAAACGCCTGGACGAGCAGCCACGCTTCCCGGCTAACCAACATCAGGTCCACCATGGATCCGACTCGGAACGTAGCTATATATAAAACTATCAGTCTTTCCGAAACATTTTAAAAGTTAAGTTGCAAAAATTACCATTTTGAAACCCTTCCTGTGGGCTAGTAAAAAGTCAAATGATCCCAAAAATATATCAAATGATAAATAAATACCTAATGTTTCTACATAAAAAACAGTTATATTGATTCGGTCATTTTTAAAAAAGTTATGGCAGTTTTAAGAAAAAAGAATATTGAAAAAATATCGAAAATTACTGATTTTGAAAATTGTAATATCTTGTGAGATTTCCCCCTTTTACAAGTAAAGAAGAAATTTTTTTCAATTTTTTAGGTTAATGTCTTCGACTAGATACAATTTGCGATGCTTCGACGTATTGTTCATAAAAATCGGTCCAGTCAGAGCTAAGATTGAGTTGTAACAGACACACAAAAAAAACCCATCATAGTAAAATTAATACCTCCTCAACTTCGCATCAAAGCTAAAAATTAAAAAACGCCCTTTCGTAACTGTCTATCCAACAAATTCAGTGTTTATATGTTCTTTGTAGTCACGATACATTTCATATTTTATACTAAGATTATAAAATATTTTGGGCATAAATTGTATAGTTGAAATGTTATAATACAAACATACAAAGAAAAAAACAAACATTTTAGCTGGCCTACTTGTCCTGAGATGTAACTTTTCCTATGAAAACATTAAATTTTAGTTACTATATATTTACTGTATATTATATAAAAATTTGATATCGTAATAAATTTTTCTGGGCTTAAGACTCCAAATTTCGAACTCTTCTGATTAATAACGTCATTATCAGCATCATTGAGGGGGCCCCAACTTGCCATTAATATACTATTACATTACACAATTGTATATTGTATTATATTATATTCCACAATATTGTATTAAATATTTAAAATATTAAAAAATATATCCTTACTCAAATAATTTTAATTTTAATTAATTTTTAACGCTTTCAGCAGTTAAATGTATAATTTTTTCATTTTTAAATAAAATATAACAAATACATGCATCATTTTTTTTATTAAACGTTATACATTCATAACTTAGTGAAATATTGTTAACAGTATGTTGTTGAAAGTATATTAGATATTTAAGTAATCATTAGTGTTAAAAAAAAAACCCAGCACATGGGGGTTGCGGCACAGCGGTGACATGGCATAGTTGGATCAAGTATAATGATATCTGACAGTGATTAAAATCACTATCAAAAAAAACGTTTCGATGCAAATCTTTAGATAGTGTTTAATTTTAAAAAATTGAAGGAATACTCCAAAAGCTACATGAACTGCTATTTTCTTATTAATATCCTGAATTAAAAAGGGATTATTATAAAATATTATTTCTCATAAAAAAATTGTGTTGAACCATACACTTTTCAATAAGTTATAGCATTATAAAGTTAAAAATGTAAAATATAAAATCGAGAATTTTCACACAATAATAGCATTTGGTAGGCATTTTCACCACGAAGACAATTCCAGAGGTCAAATTTTTTTTTTCATAATAAAGGACATTATATTAGCTTTAATCTAAGATATATAAAAATTTTCGAAATTTAGTGATTTTTAAATTTGTAATTTTTTTGGAGGTTTCCCCCATTTTCCATAAATTTCCCTCGTTCTCCATGAACGAGGGAAATTTTTTTCAACTTTCGAGGGTAATGTCTTTGACTAGATACGATTTGTGATCTTTTGACGTATCGTTGAAAGAAATCCGTTCAGTGAGAGCTGAGAAAAAGTGGTAACAGACACAAAAAAAAAAAAATAAATACATCATAGTAAAACCAATACCTTCTCACTTCGCATCGAAGCTAAAATATAAAATAATACATTGATTATTTTTACTTAATATTATTAGTGCTATAATATATATATAACTTAATGTAACATTTTTTATAATCATATTCTAGCGATTATGTAACAAATACATTGAATTTAGATAAAAAACTTACATGACAAGTAAAATAAAATAAAAATTTTGGAAATGTTTTAAATTTTACGTGTGAAATCTAAACATTAACGACTAACGATAATTAAATAGTAATTTTAAGAAATATACTTATAAAAATCAACTTGTCAGTATCTAACTTTTAGAGTTTGTAAAGTAATAGTAAGAAAGCCACCTATTCCATAATAAATGGTTTGAGTTTTTCGTCTATGTTATTATCATGACAGTTAATTTTTTCGAAACCCAGATTTTTATAGCAATTATTATAAGCATATTCACAAAAACTATCAAAATATCGACACGCAAATAAATAAATTTTGATTCCCCATTTAGAATTTGAATCAATCACTGACTTTCTAAAATAATTTAATGTTTTATTTTTCTCAAAAAAATGTTTTTCTGTAAAGTGACACCAGGAGTCAAAACGACTTGTGTTGCAAGTAATGTCATAATGAAAGTTATCAAGATATTTTTGAAAAATATCTTGAAATTCTTGAATTATTTCATTAATTTTTTTATTGTCATCTTGTTCGACAAAATCAATTTGAAAAGAGTTATTTTTCTTCAATAAATTGAGACTATATCCTACCCATTCTAATATTCTATGTAAACTTGAATGAGAATTCATATTAACAATCCATATTGATGATTTATTTAATGTAATCAACGAATTATACAACCCTTTTAGCATTTTTTTTGATTTGTTGAATGATTTAAATAATTCAATTAAACAATTGTTTTGGTACTCATTTGAATCATATTTACATATAAACAATATAGCAGATAACAATGTTTTATAGTTTTTTAATATTTCTGTATACCTACATCTCAATAATTGACTTACATGTTCTTTTTTTATTCGAAGATTTATGTCATTAATTTTGTCTTTCATTATAGAATATACGTTGTAGTATTTATCATAATATACTATATTTATGTGATTCATTGATTTCCAACCAGTTTCCAAACGAAGAATATTTAGAGCTTCAATTACATCATCTTGTTTTATTTCTGGATCTTTTGGTGGTGTGAAACTATTTCAAACAAAAATATTATGATTATTACATAAATACATAAATAATGCCAATTTAAATATTATTATTTTTTTCAAAAATTATTTAATAATATATTTCATATAGATTTACTATATTCTGACATAGTAGTTGCGTAAATGATATACGCATGTTAATATAAATTTAAATAAAAATTAATCACATGATAAAATAAGTAAATTCCAAGTACAACAAATGTACAATGTCTTACCATAAATGAATATTAAGTTTAAATATAAATTTATTCTATGTTAAATAAAAATATAAAGTATTTAAATTGAAATATATTATTAGAAAATAAAATATAATGTAAAATTTCTTACTCGGGTATTTTTGGGTTAAGAAAATGTTCAAAGCCAAGATTTTTGTATCAAATATTTATAGATTCGTTGTAAAATGAATTAAGTTTACTACACGTAGAATAAACAATGTCAAAGTTGTTTTCGTTTGAACAATCATCAATTTTAATTGTTGAATCATTAAAACATTTTTTAATTTGATTTTCCATCAAATCAGTATTTACAGAAATTTCGATGATTTGACTCTTTTGAAAAGGATTGTTTACTATTTCTAATGCGACATCATAAAATCGTTTCAAATTCTCAAATTTCGTTTTAAAGTCTTTAAGATTTGGTAAGATATTAATGTCAACAAAATAGTTGGCATCTAAATTTTTTACAGATTGTTGAAAAAAGTCAATTTCATCAATTATGGGATGCGGCGCCAAGCCTTCAATAAACAAATACTTTATATCTATGTAGCTTATAAACTTCATAGCATTGTGGAGATATTCAAACATAGACTTCGAATTTTTCACTTCTGTTTCAAGTAACGATACACAACTAATGAAATTTTCAAATAAATTTCTTTTATAAAACTCCAAACATTTATTGATGATAATATTCATGTAATCGAGAAATTTTTTTAGTATTTCAGTGTATTTGAAATTGAGTACACTTATTGTGTAACGATAGTTACATGAGAAATCA
>NW_026099572.1:31015412-31017327 GCF_025091365.1 Daktulosphaira vitifoliae | reverse complement strand
GCGGTTGATAAGAAAGTAGAGCAGAGAATAAGTGTAGCAGAGATGAGAATGCTTAGTTGGATGAGTGGAGTGACTAGAGAAGATAGGATAAGGAACGAGCATATAAGAGGAAGTATAGGTGTTGCGTCAATCGTGGATAAGATGACAGAAAATAGACTTAGATTGTTTAGTCATGTTATGAGGAAAGAGGAATCGGAAGCTGTAAGAACAGTTATAGAAATGAATGTTGAAGGAAGAAGAGATAGAGGAAGACCAAAAAAGAGATAGAGGGATGCTATTGAATGCGATTTGAGGACAGCTGATGTGAGCGTAGAAGATGTGGGAGATCGTGTCAAGTGGAAGCTTNTGATGTGGGAGATCGTGTCAAGTGAAAGCTTAGGAAAGGGTGGCCGACCCCAAGTAGTTGGGATTAAGGCAAAGAAAAAGAAAAATATTACCAGAAATTCCGGTGGCAATTGACATAATATGATTGTTGTTTCGGAATGTACAATTTAGCGTTTAGTTGGGTTTAAATAATATAGCGTCAAATCAATTACCTACTCTATCGGTTGTATCTTAATATACACTACACTTTAATGATACTATAAATAAATAAACTCACACATACACACATATGCATTTATAACATTGTGTCTAATGTAAGTATAAAATGATAAAAAGTAACCGTAAAATGAAAAAAATGGAATATAAATTTTAGTACTCATATTAAATGTAATGTAACTCGAAAAATANCGAACATAAATTTTAGTACTCATATTAAATGTAATGTAACTCGAAAAATATTTGTTTAAATGAAAAAATATGAGAGAATTTTTTTGTTTATAATTGTCTTATAATTATATAATTGTATATAATTATAACGTTACCTATAACTGTATATAATTAGTAATAATAAAAAAAATTAGAAGTGATAGAAAAAGTCTACTTGCAGATTTGAAAACAACGCGAAAAGTTGATTTAGAAAAGTATATTTTTGCTTCTGATGAAAGTTCTTTGCAGTCCAGTGCATTTTTTTGTAGTAACAAACAGTTTTAATTGAGAATTATTGTATCAAGCCCTTTAAATTTTTATACACGTAAAAGTAAAGCAAAATATAACATCTTTATTATTTTTATTATTTTTCCGTTTAAATTACAATATTAAATTATTAAATATCAATTTCATACTAAATTTAAAAACTATAATTAGTATTTATTCATATATTATATTTTAAAATCAAAGAACTACTAATCAGGATATAATTAAAGAAATAAGAGTTGATGTTACTTTTGGAATAATCCACCAATTGCCTTTTAAAAAAAAAAAAAATTGGTTGGGAATTTTTTCTGCTATTCGTCAAAATTACTCCTTCGTTGACTAGAATGAATCATTAAATAGAAAATTTGATGAGAATTAAAACAATGTTATTTTTAAGATTAATATGCAGTCAGGAAATTTTATAATTACTATTTACAGTATATTTATCAGAAAAACTCATTTTTTTTTGCATTTTTATCGTAATAGAACACTTATATAGAAATCATAATATCATTTCTAAGTAATTTTTGGTATTTAAAAAGATTCTACAATTGAAATATCCAGAACTGAATTAATTTTAATGATTCACTTTAACTAAAAAAAAAAAAGTTTTTATTTTGAATTCCTTTTGTGGGCAGGTTGGGTTAGATTTATAAAAAAAAAAACCAAATTATAGATAAAGATATGCATCTATATAAAAAAAAATTATACTGATTTGGTCATTTTTGATAAAGTTTAACAGTTAACAATGTTATAAGCTACAAGGAACTTTAATCAGAAAAAAAAATATACTATTCTAAATCAACTTTTCGCGACGTTTTCAAATTTGCAATTAGACTTTTTCTATCACTTCTAAGTTTTAATATTATTAAAAAATAGTATTTACATATAAAAAAAA
>NW_026099572.1:30914075-31013529 GCF_025091365.1 Daktulosphaira vitifoliae | reverse complement strand
AATAAGGAAAATGACATATTTAACCTATTTTTTTAATCGTTTAAAGTTGATTGTTGTAAATGTTTATAATAAAAAAAAAAATTTATTTTACCATAACTTATAGCTCAATTGGCAAGTTTGAAATTGACAACATTAAATAGAAAATTTTATGAGAGTTAAAAAAATTGTATCGTTAAGATTAATATGCAGTCAGAAAGTTTTATAATTACTATTTATTGTAAATTTATCTGAAAAGCACAATATTCTTTTGCATTTATATCGTAATAGATAACTTAAATAGAAGTAATAGTAATAATTTCCTAGTAACTTTTGTTGTTTGTAGAAAAGATTCTACAATTGAAACATTCAGAACTTAATTAATTTTAATGATTGATGTACCAATCAAAACAAAGTTGTTAAGAAGATTTAATCAATTGAGCATATTATAAAATTTTTATTATATTTGAAAAAATCAATTGTTAAACCAGGAGAAAAAACATCATTTTTTTTAGAAATTATTTATATAGCAACATGTTACAAAAAAATTTGTAATATTATAGTCTAGTAGTAGCACACACAAATAGAGTAAAAAAATTATTAAATTACAAAGTAAAATGATTAAATTTTGTAGTTGAAACCTATCATATCAAACTTTTAATTCGTCAATAAATACTTTGAAAACATAAGAAATGAATGATTTTAATTGTCTTTATGGAGAACATGGAATAACTAACTGTTTAATTGATAAATTGAAATTTTTTTTCAATTTTTGAGGGTAATATCTTCAACTAGATACGAATTGTAGTAATTTGACGTATCGTTGAAAAAAGTAGGTCAAGTTAGAGCGGAGAAAATAAATGATAGTCACAAAAAAATATCTTCTCGGCTTTGCATCGAAGCTAAAACTTAAAATATAGTAAAATAATTTTAATACGAATAAGAAATTGCTTCTTACAAGGGGCGACTAAAATTATGGGATCCTTGATATTTATTGAAGTTATTGAATTTAAATGAGATAAAAATCAAAGCAAACTAACTTAAAAAGAATTAAGAAAAAATGCAAAAAATTCATTGCCATACGCGGGTTGGAACCTCGTACCCCAAGCGTGTAAAACATAAGTTTTACCAACTCGGCAACCGTACGTCGCTACAGTCGGGTGAAAAAATAGGCTATTTAAGCTAGTTCAAATTTCAAAGTTATTTTTCTCGACTTAAAAGAAGCAAACAAATTTAAATAAGTTTAACTTTCTATGCTATATTAATTTTTTATTTATATAATATTTATGAAAATCTGTAGTCCCCTTGTCAGGTATTTTAAAATAAAATAAAATACAAAACCCAGAATTTTAACACAAAAATAGCAAATTTTTGAATACGGTAGTCATTTTTACCGTGAAGACAAATCCAGAGGTCACATTTTTTTTTTTAAATTAAAGTATATTATATAAGCTTTAATTTAAGATATATATAAAAGTGTCAGTATTTCCGGAATACTTTCAAAAATTAAATTGAAAATATCATAGTAACAATACGCATGATTAAAGTTTTGACCCCCCTTGTTAAAGGGGTATGATCCGATTTACAAAAAAAGCGTGTAGATGAAAGGAGTATATAAATATTTATTATAAAAAAATAATAATATTGATCCATACATTTTTCCAAAAGTTATATAAAATATAAATTAAATAATATAACATATAAAATCGAGATTTTTTTCACGGAAATCGTACGTTTTTCTTTAACTTTGATGTCCGTTTTCACCACGAAGACAAGTCCAGAGGTCAAATTTTTTTTTTTCAAATTAAAGTATATTACATAAGCTTTAATTTAAGATATATATAAAAGTGTCAGTCTTTCCGGAACATTTTCAAAAGTTATGTTGAAAAAGTTAATATTTTGTGAAAAAGTTGTCATTTTAAATCCCCCCTTGTGGGCAGGTTAAGGGTTAAATTTATGAAAAAAATATACCAAATGAAAGGTAATGATATTATGCATCTATATAAAAAAGAATTATATTGATATGTTCATTTTTAAAAAAGTTATGGCAATTTTAAGTAAAAAAAAATGAAAAAATATCGAAAATTAGCGATTTTTAAATTTGTAATTTTTTGGGGGATTTCCCCCGTTTACGGGGAACGAGGGATTTTTTTTCAATTTTTGAGGGTAATGTCTTCAACTAGATACGATTTGTGATCTTTTGACATATTTTTCATCAAAATCGGTTCAGTGAGAGCTGAGATTGAGTGTATACAGACACAAAAAAAAAAAAAAAAAACACATCATAGTAAAATTAATACCTTCTCAGCTTCGCATCGAAGCTAAAATACTTTTGATACAAAGATAATTTTTCATTTAGATGTAGTAAAGCATTTCTCATTTTTATAGAAGATGTAATTTTCGATAATTTGTAAAAAATATTATTCGTACTGAGTTATTCTTTTATCACTGATCACTTAATTATTTGAAAAAATATTTATAATATTGAGTTTTTTTTCTGTTTGTTTATTTATTTATACATTTTTCTCAATTTATCAACCATGAAGTATATTTTTATGTTCATCTTTTTACTTAAAAAGGAAGTTGGTTTTCATTTTATTTTCAAAATATCTTATGGTCGCTAAATTTTTTAATATAAAATTTAATAGTATTAAACAATATCACAATGTTATGAGATGTAAAAATTCTAGACTAATACAATTTCAAAAATACATACAAAATTCATTAAAAACTAATTATTAATTATTTAATCAATTTAGTTTTATTGCATTTTAATTGATGCATAGAAAAAATATATCAAAGTGATTAAAGTTGCATTTATATATTTCAATTTAGAGTGACGATGTGATGGTGTTAAGTCAGTAGATCGGCAGTACCTGATTATATATGATACGTGTATAAGACTGACTATGATCAACTCTGTTTGCTTAGCAATAATCAGCTCAGAGTCAGCCTGGTACATATTTAAGCCTCTAGCATATAATTTCTAGTTGACTTGAGGGTACATAGTCAATGAACCTTTACATTGAAAAAAATCCGAAATTCCCTTACAATTACTGAGTAGTAGGATGGACCAGACCGACGCTGGATAAGCTCAGTAGAACGTAAAGAAATGTTTTATTGGAGGATAAAAAAATAATAATAGTTTAATTCATTAGTTCATAAGTAGAGAAAATACTCCCGTAAACTATCACGTGACTTTTTAAAATGTTTGTATTAACATCACATGGTTGCTATGGAACAGCTTTGCCAAAACAATACAGTGAATACAATAATTATTGTAAGTTAGTTTTTATTTAAACGACTTTAGATTAGTTTTTAACAAGTAACAAATAGTATTTAGTTTAATTATACATATTAACTATGGTTCAATCCCATTTATCTAAAATATTAGCTGCTACGGCAGATGATATGAATGAACAAGATTTAGATCAATTATATGAAGAAGTTACAATGAGTAAAAGTAATGAAATGAACTTTGAACTGGATCAAGATCAAACTAAAAATATGTATAAAATATTTCAAAAAATGTTGTTATATAAAGGAGAACAAGTAAAAAAAAGTAATATATAAATATTTAATGTAATTTTTATCTTTTCATGAACTTAAGGTGGACTCACTACTATCGGAAATAGAAGAATTAGCTACAAAACAAGGCAAAGAAGAAGCAAGAAAAATGAGAGAAGAGGAAATAAAAACCTTTAATGGTTCCTATAAACGTAAGTACTCACGCATCATATTATATGTATTAATATTATTTTTTTCAAAAATATATTATTGTATTTTAATGGAAAATTAAAAAAAATGATAATATTCTAAAACATTAATCAATTCTAAACATAAATTTAACTTATAAAAAATATTTTAAAGTAACATACATATTTTATTTTTACACGAATTGGTTTTTAATAGAAACGGAATCTGTACAAAAAGAGTTAGCTAAATTAGAAATGGAAAACGAAGGTTTATTAGCTGATTTACAGCAACAGAAATTAGAAGTTGACTCTAAAGTTAAAGAAATTGATAAGGTTTTTTTTTATAATAAAATATTTTTATAAGAATGTTTTTATACGAATTGCAAATTATAATTTATGAAAAAATATTTTTTGGCCTTTACTAGTTATCAGCGCAATTATCAAAATTAGAATATGAAAGAGATACACTTCGTAGAGAATTAGATGCCATACAAGATGATTATGCAAACCGTCAAACTGATGAACAACTCACAGAAAATAATTTAACAATAGCTGAAAGATTTAGAGATATGACTGAACTAGTCAGACAAAAAAATCAACATATCACACAACTTCTCAATGATATTGAGGTAATGGACAAATGTTTAGACTATTGAAATTAAATTCGCAAAATGTGTAACTTTTATAGATATCCGAAAATGAAAATAAAATATTAAAAAAATCACTGACAACCACAAGAGATGAGCTTCAAAATGCAACAGTATATATAAATACAATAAGTGCAGAATATAGAAATTTAAAATGCTTACAGGATGAATATACGGGTGTGTATTATAAATTGATATACATGATGATTTTTTTATCATAACTTACTCAATTACTTACAGAATTAAGTTAATAATACTAAGAATTTATTAGTAATTCAAGAATAATATGTAACTAAAGATAACCAAAGAAAAAATATATTTTAATTATATTTATTCTATAAGAAATTGAATGGGTTATGATAAAAAAATCACCTTTATGCCCATCTACGTTTTCAACGTAATAATTTTAATTTTAAGTAATTATTACTTAATTTGGCTTATTTAATAACGATAACTAATAAGTTTAGAATACAGAAGATATTAGTGTCTTATAATTTGTAATTCATTTAAATAAAGCTGACAAAATTAACCGATTAACTACACAACTTAACTTTTACCTGTGATATTATAAACACGAATAATTAAAATTGAAATTATAAAAAATAATTGAAATTATTGAAATTATTGAAGTTTTGTAATGATAATTCAATAAGCTAAAATTCAATAATTGAGAACACATAAATTCTTTTATTTATCATTCCATAGATCGAATAAAAACCTTGGAGCTAAACGACAGTGGACTTCGTAATCAAATAGCTGAATTAGTAGCTGAAAAAGAAAAATGTGAAGAGCAAATAGATGAACTCAGTGATCAGTTAGAATCTAGAATTAAACTACTTTCGGTAATTAAAAATCCTAATAAATTCAAAATGTTTTACAAACAATTATAATTGCAAAAACAAGTATACCCAAGACTTTTATAAAAATTTTCTTGAACATTGAGAGAAAATTAGAAAAATTAGAATTTATTTATAGACATATAAATTTTTGTACGCTATCTTTCAATTGGATTATTGAAATGAAAAATAAGTAAACAATTTTAATTATTGTGATTTAAGGAATTACTATCAAAAAAAGATGATGAAATAGCAACTTACAAATCTCAATTAGGACCATTAGGTTATTCAGATAGTCAGAACGAATACTTAGCTAAACTTCAAGAAGTAATTTTAAAATATCTTTTAACTTCTTATAATATATTTTAACAATATATTGTAATTAATTCATTCACTTAGACGGTAGCTAGACAAGAAGATCATTTAAATGAATTAAAAAAACAACTACACAAAGCCACTAACGATTTAAATCGCAGTGCGTCAGCGCTGGAACAACAAAAAAAGTTATACAATGAATTGTAAAACAAAATCAACATTTAAATTAAATACCATTTCTCAAGTTTTTTTTATATTATATAGACTTAACAAGAGTAATGAATCACCTGAGATAAAGGACTTGCAAAAAAATTTGTCTACATTACAAGAACAGCTAGAAATTATAACTGATAAAGCTAAAGTTGCTGAAGAAGATGCCACGAATAAAGCAGAACAGGTAAATTTGGGTAAACAACTCATCTTAACTTTTAATCTAGAACTTAATCTTGAAATAATAATAGGTTAAATTTAATAACGTCACATTAAAATATTTTTTTAATTTTTATAGATAAGTAAACTTATTATTCAAGTTCGAGAATTTGAGAGTGGAGTTTTTGGCTTAGAAGAAGCAATGGAAGAAAATAGAAAAATTAAGAAGGAACTAGAAACTAGAGATAAGGAGATAGAAGAACTAATCAGTACTACTAATAGACTATACCAAGAAGCTGATCTTTTAGAACAAGATAACTTAGCAATGAAAGAAAAATTAGGATTATCCATTGAGGATATAGTCAGATCTGACGGAATGATAGCGAGATACAAAGACGCTCAAACTAGAATAAATTTTTTGCAAAACGAACTAGACGAGTGTAAAGAAATTATTGTTAATCTTAAACTAAAAGTAAAAATGAATTTTTTTTCTTATGTTATTAACTCATTGCATAATAAAAAAGTACTACATATTGTTTTAGAATCGCAACTTGCTAAAATCACCCGAAAGTACAAGAAATATTTCTCCAAACGGAAAAGAAGAACTAACCCAAATTGAAATTTACAAACCAGATATTGAGATTGTGAGTGATTTAGAAGATAATGTTCGGGAACTTATAGATGAAAATGAATCACTTAGAAAAGGACTTCATGAAGTCCTTGACAGTTTACACAACCAAGACGGTAACTACGTATGAATATATTTGTGACTTATGAGTACTATCAGAATAATTTTTAAGAAGATATAACATTCAAAATTATATCGTCAAAATAATATTTGGCGAAAACAATTTGATACTTTTTAATTTAAATATCTTAAATTCTGAAAAATTAAATAATTAAAAGCAAGCATCTTGGGGTCAACTCACTTACTCAAAAAATATATGATACATAGTAAAATTTTATTTTTATTTTTAAGTTATTTAGATCCTTAGTTTTATCAACCAATAGCTACATCATAATTATTCTATATTTTCAGGATCAAGCACAGTTCGTATTGAGTGCCAAAGTTTAGAAAGGTTGTTGCAAGCTATGGATGCCAGACACGTAGCTGGATGGTATCAACCTGGTATGAGACTTTTAGCTCAAATCAACCATTTAGATGGAGTTAATGCAAACTTAAGATATCAACTCCATTCGCTTCAGTAAGTTATAAGAAAAGAACTATTCAACATATTGCATGTATTTAATGTTTAATATAATTGTAAATAGTAATTATATTATCCTATAGTGATGCATTAACAGAAGCAAAAAAAGAATTGTATAACTCTCAAATCTCGACACCATCATTAAAAATAACTGAAAACATCAATGAAAATGATTTAGAGGAGGAAAACTATTCAAAAAAAGTAAATCATAAATATTTTCATCTAATTTTATTTTCAAGTTAACGTTTGGTTACAGAAAGAACAAGAAAGATCTTTTCAACTAGAGCAAGAAGTAAAAATGTTCCAGCATAAGTTTGAAAAACTTCAACAAGAAATGGGATGTCTTAATAATGAATATGACAATGAAAGATTAAAAATGACATCAACAGTGGAAAAATTAGAGATTGAGCTAAATTCAGCGCATCAAAATGAAATTTCATTGAAGGAACGACTATCAGATTTTGAAAATTCGTGGAAATCCCTGATTGATAATCCAAACGAAATAAAAAGCCAACTTTCTTATAATGTAATAAGGTAATCAAATTTAATTAACAAAAAAACCCAGCACAGTGGGGTCACGTCATATTGGAGAGTGGCATAGTTGGATCCAGTTAGGTTATATCTAATGTGATTAAAATCACTATCATAAAAAACGCTTCGATGCCAGTCTGTAGACAGTGTTTAATTTTAAAAAATTGGTGGATTATTCCAAAAGCAAAAATAACTCCTACTTTTTGTTTTACTTGATCTCTTATTTCCTTATTTATATTCTGATTACAAGTATTATGATTTATAAGTGTAATATATGAATAAATTTATTAATTTATTAACAAAAGGGTAATGGTCCGATTTTAAAAAAAAAGTATGTTGCAAAAAAGAAGAATACAAATAGTACTTATCTTAAAAAATTAATGATCCATACATATTTTTTCACAAAAATTGTATTTATTTTATTAACTTTAATATCCATATTTACCATGAAAACAAATTAAAGTCCGAATTTTTTTTTCCATAATAAATTATATTACATAAACTTTCATTTAAGATATATATATATAAGTGTATAAGAATTTCTGGAGTACTTTCAAAAGATAAATTGAAAAAGTTAATTTTTTGTGAAAAACTTGTCATTTTGAATCCCTCCCTGAGGGCAGATAAAGGGTCAAATTTAGAAAAACTATACCAAATGATAGGTAATGACATCGTGCATTTATGAAAAAAAATTATATTGATTTGGTCATTTTTGATAAAATTGTGGCAGTTTTAAGTAAAAAAACCCAGCACAGGGGGGTCGCGGCACAGTGGTGACGTGGCATAGTTGGATCAAGTATTATGATATCTGACAGTGATTAAAATCACTATCAAAAAAAACGCTTCGATGCAAATCTTTAGATAGTGTTTAATTTTAAAAAATTGGTGGATTATTCCAAAAGCAACATAATCTGCTAGTTCGTTATTAATATCCTGATTCAGATAAAGTATATCGAATGAAAAAGGGATTATTTAAAATTATTATTTCTCATAAAAAAATTATGTTGATCTATACACTTTTCAATAACTTATAGCATTATAAAGTTAAAAATAAAAAAATAAAATCGAAAATTTTCACACAAAATTAGCATTTGGTAACCATTTTCACCGTGAAGGCCAAATAAAGTTCGAAATTTTTTTTTCATTATATTGAAGTATATTACATTAGCTTTAATTTAAGATATATATATAAAAGTGTCAGTATTTCCGGAACACTTTCAAAAGTTAAGATGAAAAAGTAAATTTTTTGTAAAAAAGTTGTACTTTTGAATCTCCCCTGTAGGCAGGTAAATAGTCAGATTTATAAAAAAAATATACCAAATGATAGTTAAAAATATTATGCATCCATAAAAAAAAGAATTATATTGATCCATACATCTTTCAAAAAGTTATAGAATTATAAAGTTAAAAATATAAAAAATAATTTTTTTACAAAAATCGTATTTTTTTTATCAACTTTGATGTCTGTTTTTACCATGAAGATAAAATAAAGTCCAAAATTTTTTTTTCATAATAAATTATATTACAATAGCTTTAATTTAAGATATATATAAAAGTATGAGACTTTCCGGAACATTTTCAAAAGTCCAGTTGAAAAAATTATTTTTTTGTAAAAAAGTTGTCATTTTAAATCCCCCCCTGTAGACAGTTAAAGGGTCAGATATAAAAAAAATATATATCAAATGAAAAGTAATTATATCATACATCTATATAAAAAATAATTATATTGATATGTTCATTTTAAAAAAAGTTATGGCAGTTTTTAGTAAAAATAATTTCAAAAATCTTGAAAATTAGCGATTTTTAAATTTGTAATTTTTTTGGAGGTTTCCCCATTTATGGAGAACGAGGGATGTTTTTTCAATTTTTGAGGATAATTTCTTCGACTAAATACAATTTGTGATCTTTTAACGTAATGTTCATCAAAATCGGTCCAGCGAGAGCTGAGAAAAAGTGGTAACAGACACAAAAAAAAAAAAAAACACATCTTAGTAAAACCAATACCTTCTCAGATTCGCATCAAGCTAATATATATAATAATTAAAAATAAACACTTTAATACCTATTTATATATTAAATTTTTAGGGTAGCGGCATTAACTGAAGAACTTCAAATAACTAAACGCATGTATGATTGTTGTCTAGACTCGGAAAAAAAAATTAAAATTGAAAAACAAAAAGGGTATGAAGAACTTTGTACAATAAAGAAAAATTATTCTGAAGAAATTGAACGATTATTAAAATATACAGTAAGATATTAAATTATTGAACAGTTTAAAAAAAAATTCGGACTTACAACATATTTTTTACATGTGCATAACAAAAACTTTAAGTTAACAAGGACTCATATATCTTGATTCATGATAATTGAGCCTTCATTAACTTTTGCGGTGACAAAAATAATCCTGTACTATCTAAAAAGAAGTTAATCATTAATATAATTTAATTAGCAATGGCTTAATTACAAAAAAAATACTATTCTTAAAACTGAATACTCTCGAAACCTCCTAATCTTAAGTTTACTAAGCATATATACAATATATTATAATTAAATATTTATATAACTTTGTTCGGAATTTTCAGGAACAGCAAAACGTTGAGTTAAATAAATTTAAAAATCAAACAGAAAAGAGTATAAATATTAATGAGTACCAAATAATTAAAAAAGAATTAGAGGAACTTACTATAAAACATAGAGAAATACTTCATACAAATTTATTCAAAGTATTTACTAATTAAAAAAATAATTTTAGTCATTTAAATTACCATTTTTACTATTAATTGTCAAACATATGTGACAGTTAATATAGATAGTATTTATTATTCCGTTGGTTTTATAACTATTATAGGAGGATACATATAAATTATTAACTGAAAGGTTAATAGCGGAAGTAATGCTTTTAAAAGATCAAAGACAAAGTAGTGTGATTGAAATAGATAATATAAATGGTGATGACATTGAAATAACGGCATTAAAATCTGAAAAAATGTCATTATTACAACGAGCAGAGCACGCTGAAAAGATGTACGCATTGTTAAAAGGTATTTTTTAAAAAACATTTTAAGTATTAAAATTTAAAATTATAATATTTCATTATTATAGAACAAATGGAAGAAATGGAAGTAAGGTGTAAAAATTTAGAACAAAATTTGTGTAATATGATGGAAGCCAATTTAAAAAGTCAAACTGAAGAAGTACGATTAAGAGAAACAACTGTCAACATGATAGAAGAGTCAGAATATGCTGAAATGGCTCAAAAGCTTAAAACTTCAGACAATAATTTAGTAAGTTAATAAATACAATTAAAGCTAAAAAAATACAAAACAAGTAACTCAATTATTCTAAAAGTATTAAAATCAAAAGAATTAATTTATGTTTAACAGGATCAAGCATTACAAGAAAAAACTAGACTACTAAAAATATTAGACATTACTCAAAGCCAAGTGCGTGATCTCGAACATCATCATAAACTATTAGATCAACAACACGCCATTACTCAGAGACGAATCATTGAACTACAAGCATTAAGCGATGAAAGATCAACCATTGGTAGTAAATTAACACATATACACTAAAATACATGTATACTAGAATAATTTATATGGTTAATTTACCTGAAATAATTTTTTCATTTTCGATCAAATTACATGTCTTATTTTGATTTTGATTTTTGATGTACATTGAAACGTTTGATCGATATGTTAATATTTTAACGAGCGTTCAAATCTTAACTTATACATTAAACATTAAACATTAAAAATTAATCAATAATAATTATGTAATTTGTTTTTGAGATACAGTACGACATTCTACTGATTTGTCATGATACCTTAAAAGACGAACTAACTATATATTATATCGCAGCGAAACGATGTATATCCTTTGATCCAAGAGTGATACTTAAATGAACATAAGATCATATGATAAAATATATTTAAGTATCTCATATAAATACTTTCACATTTTGTTTTGTTGTAAAAAAACTTGCAATTAACAAGGAGTATTTATAAAAAGTTTTGAAGATAATAATATTTATCATTTTTACCAATAGACAGATTAATGCGTGAAATATCTACTCTCGAGGAAAAACAAATAGCTGCTGAAGTAGAAGATGCTAAACTCAAATCTACCATACAAGATCAACAAACAACAATTGCTAATCTAGAATGTAAAAACGATGAAATTATCGAACAATATAACTCAAATAATGATCATTTTAAGACAAAAATAATGTAAATTTTTATAAATATTTTACAGCGCAACTATAAAACTGCAATTTTATTGTTAATTTTTAATTATTTTAGGCGATTGGAAAATATTTTGCTAGAATTACAAAATCGCTATTCTGGTGCAATATCATTAGTAAATGAACATATTTGGGTAACTCATAAACAAAAACTCGAAGAAGCCATAATAAACACTTATAGAAAATGGCTTGATAACACAGAAACTTCTGTTTCTGACGATATAGTTTATGTGCCAACAAAAACGAATGAGGACTATAGAATAAAATTTACTCAACTGCAATTAAAAGTATGTCGGTTTAACTAATATAACTACTACTTTTATTAAAATATAGTATTAATTATTAATATTATGAAAAACAATGCAGCGTCATTAAGTAAACAAAATGTTATAATTTCAAATTGATATTTAGGAACTTAACACACAAATGGCTTGTGATGATTTACGAAAAAAGTTACAATTGTGTACAGAGAGGATTGAAAAACAAGATTATTTCATAGATAGTCTTGAGAAAGAAATTGTACGATTGGATTCAGAGTTTATGCATAATTATATGTCATGGGGTATAAAACACTTTAGAATTGATACAAAAAATAATGTGAGAAAAATAGATAAACAAATAAGTGTTCAATCAATTACTAGTCTTGAACAACCAGAAGATAAAGACGAATATTTAGAGAAAAAAATAAAATATGTAAGTTTTTATTTGTTTTTTTCCATTGGAGTAACTAGAATATTAGACTACTTTGTCATTTTTTTCTTAATATAATTATATTTAAATTTTTGTTTAAAATGAATAAAAGTATAAAAATTTGTTTTAATAGAAAAATTTATTAATTTGAATAATTTAATAAAATGTTAGAAAAGTAATACTATTGAGAAGGAAAAAAAAAACCAAGATGAAGAAATAAAAAGATTGCAAGTTTCGTTGAATGATCTCGAAACTTATAAAAACCAGTTACAGAAAGACCTTATTGTAAAAGATGATGAAATCAGGAAATTAAATATTAAGTTAGCTACTAGTGAAAATGTAGAAAACGATTTACAAAATCCTGCTCTATTGACCACAATTGAAAGCTTAGAAATAATCGTAAACCAGAAAGAAGAAACCATAAGTAGACTTCAAGAACTTTTAAAAGAATGCCGGGAAGATCATGTGAAGGAAATAACGGAATTGCAAAAAAAAATTGAAAATAGTGAACTAATCAATAGAGTGTAATTATTTCTTATCTAAATCATATGTTTCCTAAAAATAATTGAACTGTTCGTTAACGTTTAAACTAAACTTTATAAAATCTGATCTAGGGATCTATTCTCCACTTAATTACGACCCTAATAAATCGATAACATTTTATTAAGAGGTTTATTAGTTCATTAAATTCTCACTTTCTATTTTTAATTTCTTTATAAGATTACCATAAAATATTAATATATTTCAAAAGTTTTATTAATTAAAATACTATTGATTTAAATACAAGCTTTTACAAATAAAATTATTTTAGGCCACAAAAAGATGTCTCATCTCCAATTCGTTCAAATAATATCCAACCTATTGTTAATCAGTACATATTAAGAATAGCAGATCTTGAAGACAAACTCAAACAATCCGAAGATGATTTAGCTAAAGTAAATTCCGAAAAAGAACATTGGAGTGGTGTGGCTGAAAGAAGGCTAAAAGAAATGGAGCAAAATAAAACCGAAGATGATTCAGAAGAAAAAGATTTAGAAATAACAAGACTTAATGAAATTATAACAGGGTTACGAGCAAAGAGAGATTCATTACCAGCTCAAAGAGACCGACTTAGGATGGAAGTTGACAAGTTGAAAAAAAAAATTGACGAATACGAGAGACGAGAAAAAGAAGACAAAGCAGAAATACAAAAATTAAGACAGCAAATAATTTACAGGTTATTTTTAAATAAATGTTTGATCATAAAAACATTTTGATTAAATAATATTGAATTTATAGACCACCAGCTAATGGAAAACGGGAGGATACAATTTGTATCGTAAAAGAAGAAGTGTTAACAAAAAAAATTAAAGCTTTGGAAACTGAACTCGAAGAATACAAAAAGAAAGACGAAGAAAATAAGGTGTTCAGAAAAATGAAGGTAAACAATGGTGTTATTAAAAATTAAATACTTAAAATGAAATATAAAATTAACTAATAGCTTTTTTAAAAGTCGGATGAACAGGTAAGTAAATGGGAAGTTAATAAACGTCATCAAACTACTATCGAAAAACTTCAAACTCGATTAGTTGAAACTACAAGAGAAGGAGAAGCTTTGCGTTTGAATAATCAAAGATTAAGAGACAATTTGACTCGTATGGAAAAAGATCGTAACGTTTTAGAATTAAAACTAAAATCTGCAAATGGTGCTTATTTTTTTATAATTACATTGCACATAATTGAAGTATTATGCTTTATAATGTTATTTTGTGGGTAATTGATTCATTTTTAATTTATCATTAGCTGCTGTGCAATCAAATGCATTGGCAAAAACTCTTATCGAAGAATTAACTTTAGAAAAAGATAGATTGATAAATGAAGTACATACCTTACGGTCAGCTAAAGAAATGACGTCTGGTGGTACCTCTTTAGCTGAAGTAGTTGTAGAGCTACGACGAAAGATAACTACTTTAGAGTTATTACAAAAGGTAAAATAAAACTAAAAAATAAATTAATATTCCAGTTATTTTACAAAATTATATTTCAGGGAGGAAATGCAGCTTTAATCAAAGAAATAGATACTTTAAAAGACAGAAAAAATAGAATAGAAAAAACAAAATTAGCACTCGAAGAAGAAAATGTTCGATTAAAAAAAAAAATTGATCAATTTCAGCTGGCAGACAACGGGTACCAAATTATTTAAATTATTTATTGCTTAAAAATTTTTTAACACATTGAATTTTAATCTAATAAAATAGAAGTGGAATAACTAGTTTAAGTTCAGACTCTATGCTAAGTGATGAAAGAAAACAATCCGAAAAACCAGAAAAATTAATAAAAACAAAGAAATCTACTTTCAAACAAATAAAAGGAGAAAGTAAATTAACGGATCGAATCAATAAAAATATAGACGACAAAGTAAGTGAACCATTTGTTGATATTAGTTCTTATAGTTATAATTTAATTAAGATTAATGACTATTGAAAAATATGAATATATTTAATTAATTAGGATTATGTGGAAAAATTACAAAATGAACTTCAAACTACACAAAGCTATTATTTAGATTCTAGCGAAAAGTGTTCGCAACTAGAACAACAGTTGCAAGATTACAGATCACAATATCAATCAGTTTTAGAAGAAAATGAAAATTTGAAGTGTCAACTAGAAAAAAAATGTCACTTACTAGGCAAAACAAAAACTATGTTAGAAAGAGCAGCCGCACGGGAGCAGTTGATAATTAAGCCAGACCGTCAAAGACCTGACCGAACACATTTTATTGCATAAAATATTTATTTTTAACAGCTAACTACTAAGTTTTAATTTGTCATAAAATATGATAACACCAACCAAATTTTATATTTTCAAAATCAATTTTTGGTATTAATTCTATTTTTTTTTTTTTTTTGTGAAAAGCAATCAGGATTAAGTAATATTATTTCTAATTATAAATTAAAAATCTGTTAAAAAAATTATTACATTTATAAATCACAAAGTCAATAAAATTACACATATATTTGGTTAGAATAATTTTAATTAAATTACAAATTCTATCCATCAAAAATATCATATGAGTAATTTCCTGTTGTTTCATGACACAATCCATATAATTCACCATAATAAACAGTAATAGAGTTGTATCGTGAATTCAGAACATTTTGTTGAACCTCAATCCAGCCATCAATAGTTGAACTTAAACACTGGAAGAAAAAGGGACCGGGTAGACATTTAAATAATTCAATTAAAATTATTTTATATTTATGTTATAATTTTCTTTAAGGCTTACAAAAAAATAATAATAATAATCCATAAAAACTTTTTTTTAACTAGTCAATTTTTTTTCTTACTACTTATATTTAATCAATATTTAAATTTAATCTACATAGGTTTTAGTTTATTTCTCAGTTGAAAAATATACTATTCTGAAATTGCCATAAAAAAATAGGCACTTAAAAAACTATGTAGTTAATAGTTTTACAACTTAAATCAAATTTTAAAATATTTAAATTCATACTATTATGAAGAACGTGAAGCAGTTCAAAGTATGGCAAAAAAACAAAATAAGAGAAGATTGGATGGAGTCTAAAAGCTGGTGTAAAGGAAACAAATATACAATGAGTAAGGCAAAGTTTAAGAAGTATGATGAGTTGTATGGTAGGCTAGGAACAAAAGAAATTGTAATAGAAGTCTATAGAATAGCAAAAGTAAGAAAAAAACAGTCTAAAGTTTATCATTATATAAGGTAAATAAAAAGTGATCATAAGAAGGTGGAAAAAGCATTTTGAAAAAATTTCTGAATGAGAATCCAAAAGAGACATTAAAGGATATCTTGTGAGACTGGTAGATTTAATTAATGAGAAAGAGGTAAATTGAGAAATTGTGTCAAGTGGAAGTTTAGAATAAGAGTGGCAGACCCCAAGTAGTTGGTATAAGAGCAAGGAAAAAGATGAAGACTTAGAAATAAGAGAAATAAACAGGAATATTTATTTATCATTAATATATTTGAATTACTTATAATAAACATGAATAATAAATTTTATAAATGCTTTAAAACCCAAGATTTACTTTAATTCATTGCTTTCTCCATTTCAATATTTTCATTCTTGGACTTCTTTAAAATATCTAAATAAATAAAAATGATTCTTACATCAAAAATGTTTGTGTTTTTTGGTAAATGAAGGGCAATCTCAGTAGTGATATTTCTGGCAACAGATAATAATTTTTTTACTCCTCCATTCTCTGGCATTATATTGGACAACTTATATTCCTCAAGATTCATTTTCTCCGGACCGCCCCATGGTGGGGATAAAAATACAACATCTGCTTTTAAAGATTCAGCTACACTGAAAAAATCACCAACAATGAATTCAATTCTATCAGCAACTCCATATAATTCTGCATTACTACGAGCCATTTCAATTTTTTTAGGATCTTTGTCAATCGCTATAACTACATACATAAATTTAGTTAAACTAAAATTGAACAAATTTACTGGAACTCGCCCAATTTATGAATAAATATACATTTTTTAATTTTACCTAATTCACATGTCATTGCAAACTGAATAATATTTCCTCCAGCTCCGCAAAATGGATCAATAAGAAGATAACAACTACAACGTTCTGCTATATGCTTACTAATTACTTCTGGAGTAACAGAGTACCAACTTTCTATAAACATAAAATTTTAAAATAATTTTTTTTTTAATTATAATTTCATAATCTCAACTACATACAAATGGTTTATATACAAAAGGATAAAACGCTCATTTTTCAGAAACAATTTCACTTGTTGATGTATCAATCGAGTTAGATGAAAAATATGTATGAGTAATATTATTGTATATAATCTGAAAGGATGAAATGAATAATGATAGTGGACTGTATGAGGTAATTAACAATGATTAAACATGTAATGCACTTTTTGTCATTAATAAAACAATAGAAATTAATAAAATAAACAACACAGTTGTTATGGTACAAATAATGTTGTTACGAACCAGTATTGTTATTATACTAATGTAGTGGGGTTAAGTAATAATTAGTATTAGACAACGAATAAGCAACAATCAATCGCGTTCGAACCATTGTATAAATATATTGTGTTACGACTTATAAGTGATTTTACCTTAAGACAATTAATGTATTAATTATAAATAATAGTATTTCTAAATTTAAAGAACAGCTGTATAAATATATATTGTGCCGTAATCTTTTATTTTCATTTTACATTACAACTACATCCACTCCAAACACGTTACCGTGTCTCATTCTAGGTGGGACACAACAATGTGGACGGGGCCCACTTATTAAAAACACCAAAAAAGTACAAATAATGGCATTAATTATGTAAAATTAAACAAACAACTAGATGCAAACGTCAAAACAGTACTCATCAGTTAGGCCTTATGGATAACTTGAATTGCAGCCGTTTAAAAAATACTCTACACAGATATATAATTAGATAATTAAATCTAGATAATCATTTTTCATTTTTTTTTTTATATTAAAATATAAAAATATGATTTTAAGGTAGTCTCAGAATACAAAAATTATTAAATAAAAAAATTACATCGATCAAAAGATATTGTTAATAATTACTGGATCAAAAGTTATAAGACTTATCAGTTAGATCTGTTCTACAATGTATATACAGTGTGATTTATTAAGTATACTAACCACCTTTTTTTTTTATTAAATGATGATTTTTTCATAAAAATGTATAGATTAAAAATATAGTTTTTTTCTTTTTTTAGGTGGGGCTCCTTGGCCGTGATTACACGTATATCATGAGTATATCACAGTAAAATAGCTATTGAACAATGAAAGTGGTTAATAGTTAGTCACTAGCATATAAGTTACACAGATATTACACTAAGTTAAATATTTTTATTTTTTTATTACACTAAGTTGAGAAATATTGTCATCTTTCGTACAGAATTATGATCTTGTTTCAAAAATTAGGCAAGATAATGAGGAAAATATAACTTATTTTTATAAACCATTGTTAATATCAAATTAATTGTAAGAAAAAAATTTTCCTTGGGGAAAATTTTAGGGATAATTTTTAAAAGTTAAATAATATTATATTATTATTTAATAATAGGTTTCCATCTATTATTCTTTTTTTACTATTAAAAATGATTTTGACATTTAGATAATCAAAATTGTATTATTACTTTTTGAGTTGATATAATTTTTAGGTTATAAGCGGGTGAGGTCTGAAAGAAGAATTTCTATTTGTGTATAATGGTAAAAAATGTGATGCTAAATACTACTATGCTCCTCATCCATTATAAATCTTCAAATGCTAATATCTCAAAGAGTATACTCAATAAATCACACTTTTTTTTTTATTAAACTAATTATTAATATAAAATGGTACTGAGATTAAGTCATCTAAATTTAATAATATTTGGAGTCATCTTTTTTTTTCATATAGATAATATTTATAATTAAACATAAATGAGTCAAAATATAGTATGAATATTTTAATATATTCTAAATAAGAGTTTAAACATTTTTGACAGTATACTAAAACATGTTAATACATTTTTTAAAAAAGAAAGAAAATATTATACTTTAAATTAAGTAACATAAATTTATTCTAATTAAATAAAATTTGTAGTAATCCCTACAGTGTAGTTAATTTTCATTTCTTAGTTTTTAATTCAACTTATTAAAAGTTTAAATGTGTAGAATAATATCTACCTTGGTCTAACTTCACACCTTCTTCAAACTTTGAGAATAAAATAAAACGTTTTTTCCAATATTTCATTAGTACTGAATCAATTTCTAAATCACTGAAACCAAATTTTTCTAATTTAATTTTGGTAGAATTATTAAAAAATTTTGATCTTTTTTCTTTTTTTTTTAATTTTCTTTTTGAATTCATATCAATTTCTGTATTTTCATTTTTAAGACTGAACTGCAAAATATAATTAAGATTGGATTTTTTTACTTAATTTATTTTATTTTAAAGAAAAAGATACTTTTTCTGGAATTCTGTATATGTTTAAATGACTAGTAGATTTTATCAAATGTTTTTTATGGTATTCCACGTGGCCAAAATCAAAATTAGTTTGATCACAATATGTGTATCCCATTTTACTCAGTGCTTGGTAAACTCTCACCAGTTGAAAATTACAGTTGGGAAAATGTCTAAAAAAGAAATATATTAAATTATATATTATAAATAACACATGAACAATAAAATAATTTTTTTAATTTAAAATTTTATAATTGAAGTAAATTATTAGAAATTTTCTTAAAGATATAATTGATGACTTGAAATAAATAAAATTTTGAACAAAGTATATTATTAATAAACCAACATTTATTTAAAAATTCAAAATACCCATTGCACCCTTTACCCTTTACATTTCAGTTTTTATATTTTTAGAAATATCTGGTCCACACCACATTTTACATATTGTTAGACTTAACCCTTCATCATTATAACTTATTTTTTTGAGAAACAACATATTATTGATTTCAAGTCGTTAAATATGAGTTTTACTAACAGAAGAATTTAATAATACTTTAAAATGATAATTAAAAACACATACTTATACTTATAAATAAATTCAAATTTAGAGTCATTGAAATTTTCTTCTACATTGATTTGGCTACAAAAAGAAGTCGACTGAACCGCTTTATTTCTAGAAACACAAGCCACATGTGGGAATTAATTAAAACTTAAAGGTGTTTAGTTAAATAATTCTATTTTAATACTATTTGATAATTTAAATAGATAAAAATAATTTGCAATATAATTGATTTTAAAAATTACAAGTTCAAAACTTTTGATCAATTCAACATTTTTCTTTTACAAAAAAATATCCCCAACAACATTATTTTTTTAAATTACTATATGTTTTATATATAAAACATTTTTAATAAATAAATTATTGAATAATTAATTTTAAAACAGCACAATTTTCTTATGCTAACAATAAAAACATAAAAAATTCTATGGAAAGCAGGTAGCAGCAAAACTAGAATAATATTTTGTGGGTGCTATATTCATTTATCCTCCATTCTAAAAATCGATTTTAATTTAAAAAATTATTTATTTTTTTAATTCTTTGGGAACTAAAAATGATTCTTGAAGTTAAGTAGAATATTGGCCAATGTATGAGATAAAGGTATTGTCGGAATAGATTTTTTTTTTTTTATTCCAATATTAACCCGCAGGGGAATCCACAAGGATTACAACCCAACCCAACCCCGTGGACCATAGTTAATTCAGTGGGGTTGGCAACACGTACCACTGATCTTAGCCGGTCATGACTTTGGTTAGTTGTTAGGTCTGTTTGGGCAACCCGGCTTGCTAACAGCGAATAGGCCCCCCTAACCCAGCCATACCAAGTGAAAGGATTACTAACTTGTCATAGGGTAGTTAGCAGAAAGGTAAAGTGACCATTGGGATTCTCTATGGCACCTGGCGCACCATAGAGTATACAGCATATGAGTATCACAGTATCGAGCTCTGTTGTGATGGACCTTTATTTCTCGACTACTCGTTGGAACTATATGGATAAAAACATACAAACACCATAAAATAACGAACTTGGGACGAACAGGGATCCTACGGACAACCTGTTGGAACAAGAACGTGAACTGGCGACTCTTCGCAGAAGAATCGCCGAACTTAAAAGACTTTAAAACTTAGACCTGAGAAACTGAGCGGCAGTCAGAAGCGCAAGGTAAAGAGGAGCTGGGCAATCATGGAGGGGTAGAAGAAACTACCAAAAGAGGGAGACAAGGGAACCGATGACTTGAAAAAGTAAAAGGGAACCAAAGCTCAAAAAATTGAGGACAAGGGGCAAGAACCTCCATGTAAGAAAACTCATTGTACTAGTAATAGTGGGGTGAGCATTAGAATCCATACCTAGGACACTAATACTCACCATCCTATTTGGGGAAGCAGTAACATCAACCAAAGAGGAAAGGTAACAATGGATCTATTATACGGATACAGTCCTGAAAGGGCTGTAAATATACTACAGGACTCCATTGTCTCGGCTTACATAAAAAAGTACATTTTCAAATTCAATTATCAAGATTAATATTAGGTTAAACCCAAAATGACTATGAGATTGTCTTCGAAATATTGTCCTCTTTCAATTTTGTAATAAGTGTTAAAGATCTAAATGTAATACAGAATGAGTAAAATGCATTCTTTTAAGATATGTTTAGATTACTTTTGTAGATTTTTTTGTCGACTGGTGCTGCAGCTATTGATTATATTTTAAAAATATTAACAGATGATGATGCGGCGTGCGGTGTGGCTATATGTCGCCGAAACGTTATCAATATTTCTTTAAATAATTTCGCTAACACGCGTGGACCAATTTTATTATGCCTGCATTCAATGTTTGAATTGTTATTACTTTTCAGAATTTTTATTAAATATCGTTTCTGATGATAATATAATATCTACATTTCTCCTATTACTAGTGAATAAAGATATTATGCCAAGTCCATTAATTTGATTTAAAAAAAAATCATAAATGTATCCCCAACTATGCTTTATGTGCTTAGAGTGAGTTAAGCAAAACTAATTTTGTTGTATCTACTGCAGCACTGCTTGTCGCAAGTTATACGAAATATTTTCAAGCATTTTAGCTAAAATTACTATTAAAAAGTGGTGTTGTACTTGGTTTTTTTAAATGGGTAATAAAAATAATAAAAAAATATTTTCTAATAAAAAAATAATTTCCCATAATTAGTTCTAAAAAGATATAACAAAAATTCAAAGTAAGTATATTATTTATTGATGTAATAGCGATCGCTGAATTCAATCAGATCCATAAAAGGGCGGATAGACGATTCTTAATTGATAGGGATATATTAGAGTGTCCCAACTAAAAAAATTTTGGCTTCGCGTTTCATCGCTGTTCCTGTGCTGATTATTAATATATTCAAGATTTTTTAGCTTCGATGCGAAACTGAGAAGAAATTCATTTTACTTGTCGTGAACGGCATCTTGAAATATGTAGCAATACTTAATAGTCTTTTAAATTAGATTTTAAAGATTATATTTTAATGGTGTTTTTGTTTACTTTAAATATTGTCTTAACCTTGTATTAATTCGTAATTAATCATGTATCTTAAAATATAAATAGGGACATGAACACAAATAAAGTGATCAGTACTCATAGTGAATGTTACATTGTATTTTTACTTTGACTCTTCCTATTGGTACTCTTCCGACTGGCTGAAACTGGACTTAGAAACCCAGTTCACCACATACTATTATGTATTTTTTTTTTTTTGTGTCTATCGCCAACTTTTCTTAGCTCTTACTGGACCGATTTTAATGAACAATATGTCAAAAGATTACAATTTGAATTTTGTTGAAGACATTGATCTCGAAAATTGAAAAAAATTACCTCGTTCTCCATAAATTGAGCAAATCTCAAAAAAAATAATTGAATATTGATAAAGATTATTTTGGAATATTTAGAATATAGTTTAATTACTTGAAAATGCAATCACAGAGTTATGTTTATGCGTATTTGTTTACTAACTAACAATTTTATTTTTAAAACATAATTGTCAGTTTTGTTTTATCTTTATTATATTTATATTGTAAATTATTGTGCATTAATCATTAACTATTGTGACAAACTAATAGTGTTATAGCCATGAATGCAATTTGCTTAAATTTCCGAGTCTATAATAATTTCTTGTCTATGGAAAATATATTTATGTAAAAAAACAAATTCAATACAAATAGTAATTTTTAAACATAACTCATAATATCGGATCCCTTATCAGTTTAATATTGAATGATTAGATATTGGAAAAAAATGTTATCAGTTTAGTCCTAATAAACCCAAACCAACACTAATTCCTTTATTAAGTAATTTATAAAATATTTACTAAAAAAACATACAAATCTTTATTGTATTCGACAGATTTTTCTATCTGAAAATGCTTCAAACTTTTTTCTTCTACAAATTTCCAATACAATGCAGTATATTGGATTTTAATATGATTTTGATAAAGTTCATCAATATTAATATCTGAATCATTTAATGTACAGCTACCATATTGTTTTACCCAAGTTTCATTTATAAACTTTTCACCATTTTTTTCCCAATAATTATACCATTCTTTATCTTGAATATTATCTTCCTTTTGTAAAACTTCATAAGTATTTTCTTGATCTATAAATTCATCAATAGATGATGAATTATTTTGATTATTTAAACTGTAAAAAAAATTTAAACATTTTAACAAGGACTTAACAGATTCTTCTAACACTAGGCTTTTTCAATAATATTGATGTTTTTAAACAAACAATAATCTTTTAACAAGAAATCACAATATTAATAATAAACATTTAGCAAAAAAAAAATACTAATTTGCAAAAGTCTAGCAGTAGCTCCGGAACCAGGGGGCAGGAGGGTAATTCCCCCCTAGTCAAAATATAGATAGACGATAATATTATTTCACCAATCTTCCCACACACATACACACACACAAATTGAATTAGACAATAAATTATTCCTAAAAAAAAGTATCATAGTTAAAGATATATGAGGATTTAAAAAAATTGTTTATCATCAATTTCAGATTTTTCAATTATCTCATTGTATTAATTTACTGTTATTATACTACCAATTACGAAAAAAGTTAATTTTATATAAGTCAAAAAATTTATTTTTGATATAATGTGCAAGTTACATAATTTAATTTAATAACATTATTTATAAATGAAAAATAATTAAAATTGTTTGATATTAAAAATTTTCTGGTAACTATGTCTCAATATACATAAAAATTATAATATTGATGTTTTCCTAAATCAACAAAAAAATATATCAACATTTTTTACTTTTAAAACAACATAAGATTTTTCTTTTAATGCTAGCCAATTTATTTCTCTTAAAATAATAATAATAAGAAAAATTATTTTTAGCATTTTTTAGCTTCATATATTTTGTTATTCATCAATTATTAAGTACTTTTTGTAATCATCCCTTATACCTTTAAAACAGAACTGTGAATTATACTCATTTATAAATTTCATTTCTATAATTTCCACTTTGAAGAATCCAAAGTTTGTGTAACTTTGTAGTACGATCATAAAGTAATACAGAAATATTTTTCTTATAAATATCTCCATTATCATCCCAAAAATATAACATCAGATAAAACATATTACTAAATTTTTAAGCCAATGAAAAATATTTGTACTTAACATAACAAAATGTATAAATATATATAATTCACAGCTCTGTTTAGAAGGGTTGCAAATTATTTTTATTAATTAACAACATACATATTTAACTAGCTTATAAAATATAAAATGATCCAATTAAGAAAATGTCTTGTCGGAAACAACTTTTGTACCAGTATTTTGAAATTTATTAACATTTTGATACATAGGAGAGAGGAGTATGATGCCAAGAAATATTTAATGATAAATATTGTTATAACCGTGCTTCTCTCACGGTCTATTTTTTGAAATTGTCAAAACTTCTAAAGTACTGGTCTAATCTACACAAAATTTTAAAGTTTAAACAATAATATGAATAATGCATAAAAAATAATAAACTATATAATCATATTCATTATTACAGCCTAGATTTAAATACCCTAAAAACAATTAAAATTATCTATTAAAATTTCTGAAATTCACACAAAAATAGCTTTAAATTAAAAATATAATTGATGTTACTTTGTAAACATTGATTTTGTTTTGTATTAAAAATATTATAAATAGTCAAAAAAGCATTTTACATTTTAAAAGTACCATATTTTACACAACATTTTGATTAACATAAATAGAACAAAATATTTGGTAAGAAATATTTTTATATAAAAAAAAGGTAATTTATAAATTTGTTAAAGAGCTATGCCCTCTTAAAACCTTAATATTCATAAACACAAACAACTATGAATATCTTTACAAATAACAAAAAGATAATACATGTCACGTAATTTTCATTACTTTGCCAAATACTATTTAACCTAATTTTAATTTAAAAAAAAAAGTCATTTTTTCCTAAGTATACTCTAATTAGTATTAAAATTTCTTAAAAATAAATCTCTAGAATTCATAATAAAAGTTTTATTTTTGAATTCTTCATTAAATAAATAGAATTTTTACTTGGAGAGCATCATCTAAGATATGCCTAAAAAATGCAATATACATTCAAATCCAGGCCACCCTAATAATTATAATAGAATTATTTATCTATTTATTTAAATAAGCTATCTAACCTTATTTTACTTCTAAATTCATCATGATCAATAAACATTGATGAATTAATAACATTTGAATCAGTTTTTTCATCTATTATACTTGAATCATCTGATGAACGTTCAGTACAGGAATTATCCAAGTTATAATTTCTGCAAACAATAAATATTCACAATATATTAAAATTAAAATTTTAATATATTAAATTAACAGATTATCAATTAAATATTGCTTACTTAAAACTGTGATTTGCTAAAAGACGGCTGCAAAGTAATTTTACTTTATAATTTTTATTGGAATTTGAATAAAAATAAATTTCACCAAGAGTTTCATATTTATTGTACATTTTAATATTTGAGCCATCCATGTCTATAACAATGTAATACTTAAAAAAACATTATTTTAGGTAATATATAAATGGTAATTACTTGCTACAATTTTTTCTACATTCAATTAAAAACATTCATGATCTTCAAAAATTAATTTAAACGATATTAATTTTTTAATTGATTAATTTAATATTAATTGATTTGTATGTTTGTTTTACAGTATAATATTATATGTTTGTGATTTAAATTTTCTTAAACTCAGCATTTTGTAAAAGACTATTATAGTATTCATTATTTTAAAAGAACATGCTAAATCCAATTTTCAGACCAGACACTAGCCGATCTACTAAAAACATTTAGAAAAACTCAAAAATTAAGATAAATTATCATAAATATTATTAAATTATATTAATATATTAGATACTATAATCTCATATTAAATAATAACAAATTTGATATGAGTGATATCAAATATTATATCGAAAATGGTGGTATATAATCATTTTTCAATTTACCAGTTATTATTTAGTTTTCAGTGGAGTTTTTTAATTAAGTTAAAAATATAAAAAATGTGAAAAAAATTGTTTTATACCTATGTTTAGTAAACTCTAATTGTGAGTTATATAATTATAAGGATCACTACCCATCTATAAAATTTTATTTCACACTCTATTCTATTGAATTGTCATATTCTCTTTTTCTTTAGAATTATTTTGCAAAATGTTTGATAAATACATTTGTAATTATCATTCAGAAGAAGTTTTAGATATTTTGAAGCAAGTTGATAAAAAACAACACTATTCACTTACAATTAAGTATTAAATTTTTTATATTTTACTCAATTAAATTTTTTTTTATATATTTTTTTATTATATTTATAGTTTTTTAACACTTTTTGAAAAAAATCCAAAGTTAGGTGAAGAAATTTTGTCTGATTCAATTTCTGTGTTGGAACGGTGTGATAAAGAATTAATAAAAGCTCAAAAAACAATAAGAAAAAATTTTAATGACGAAAATATTAAATTGCGTGTAAAAAAAAAAGTTCATACAAGGATAACTGGTTTGTTTAAAACATATAAATATAACAAATGAGCAATATTATATTTTATATTCTTTAATTAAAACAAGATTTTAATTTCATTATTTAGCTTTACCGTTATGTCCTGAATTGCATCGTACAATATTTCCTAGGAATGAAGATATTGGTTCCTTTTTGCGAGTTAATGGGACTGTTATTAGGACAGTTCTACCTAAACTATTAGAGTATAAAAAAATTTATTATTGTACAAAATGCAAAGAACGTTTTGATGCAAAGGTATTTTATTTTAAGATTTATATTGAAAAAAATTAACTTTATTATTTTATATTTAACAATAATTAGTTACAATTTTAATTCTTAAGTTTCTAACTTTATTTTAAACAGATTGATTATGAACAATTCAACAAACTTGTTGTGCCAGACCGCTGTCCAAATCCAGAAGGCTGTCCTGGGACAAGTTTAAAACCTGTGAAAGATGAAGAAGAATTCATTAAAGATTATCAAGAAATAAAAATTCAAGTAGAATAATTATTAAATACTTTTTTTTTTTTTTTTGAAGTTATGTTAGTAAGTTTTTTTTAATTAAGATTTGATACTTACAATATTTGCTTTTGAAGGAACAAATAGGAAAAGTTGGCTTAGGTGCTATGCCACGCTCTATGTGGGTATCTTTAGAAGATGATTTAGTTGATAAGTGCAAACCTGGTGATGATGTCATTATATGGTAGTATTTTTAAAATTAACTATCAAATATTAAATAACATAATTTTAACTTGTAAGATGTAAAATAGTCTAAATTTCTAAATAATTATACATTCAATTTTTTATAAAAAGTAAATTATTTTTTAAATTTTAATTATTTATTTCAAATGTCTAATTACCATTCCTACTAATGAGCTTTATAAAGTATTACTGTTATTTTTAGTGGAACTGTTATTAGAAGATGGCACCAATTAATTTCTAACTCTTACATTGATATTGAAATATGTTTAAGAGCAAATCATCTAATTGTATGTAATGATCAACAGTCTGCAATTATGATAACTGATGAATGGCATAAAGAGTTTGAAAATTACTGGGAGGATAATAAAAGTGACCCTTTTACAGCCAGAGATCATATTATTGCTTCCATTAGTCCTCAGGTTATATTATCATTATAAATAAATTATAAACTAAGACTTATTTAAGTACTTATTATGATTAGACATATGGCTTATACACTGCAAAATTAGCTGTTGCATTAGGTTTAGCAGGTGGTGTGCGAAGACCAGAAAGTGGAGGAATCCGAATTAGAGGAGAAATTCACATACTGCTAGTTGGAGATCCTGGTACTGGAAAATCACAGTTATTGAAATATGCTTGGAAAATTTGTCCTCGATCTATATTTACAACTGGAGTTGGTTCATCAAAAGCTGGATTAACTGTTTCAGCATTTAAAGTAAGTATATTAATAAATTTTGAATTACTACTTGTATGGATATATAATTTATTTCTCATAATTAATTTATAACTACTTCTAAAAATTATTAGGAAGGATCAGAATGGCACTTAGAAGCAGGAGCATTGGTTTTGGCTGATGGAGGGATTTGCTGTGTTGATGAATTTGGTTCTCTTAAAGAAGAAGATCGCACAGCGATTCATGAAGCAATGGAGCAACAGTCAATTAGTGTTGCTAAAGTATAAAAACTATAATATTGCTCTTAAATTTCTTTTAATTTAATTGACAAGTGTAATTAATATAGGCAGGTTTAGTATGTAAACTTGACACTCGGTGTACTGTGATGGCTGCAATGAATCCAAAAACTAGATATAATTTAAATTTGTCTTTAGTGGAAAATATTAAAGTAGCTAGCCCTTTATTAAGTCGTTTTGATTTAATTCTCATTCTAATTGACACCAATAATGAAGACTGGGAAAAGTAATTTCCTATGGTATTTTAGAATAAAGTTCTACTTAATTAATTGTGAATAACATTTATTTTTAGAATTGTTTCATCCTATGTTCTACAAGGGAAAAAACCTGAATGTTCAGATAATTCTGCCACTTCTTTATGGAATTTGGAAAAACTTCAACATTATTTTTGTACTATTAGAAATTCAAAACCAGAAACTACCGAAGAGGCAAATATTGTTTTAAGCAAATATTATTGGATGCAACGTCAAAGTTGTCAAAGAAGTGCTGCTCGGACAACAGTTCGGTTTTTAGAAAGTCTTTTAAGGTTATATTAATCTAAATTATACTTTGAAACATAAATGTAATGATTATTTTATTTGGTTAAGACTTTCCCAAGCTCATGCTAAACTTATGTTCAGAAAACAAGTCCTTGTTCAAGATGCAATAGTTGCAGTATCATTGATGGAATGTTCAAATGATGAAGGATCAAATAATATTAATACATTGTATACTAATTTTCCAATGAATCCTAAAGATGATTATCTAAAAACAAGTATATAATTTTATCATTTCCACTATTCCAAAGTTAAAACTTTTTTTTTTCTTGAAGTGGAAGAAATATTAACAAAACTAGGGCTGGAAGACATTTTGAAAAAAGAAATGGATTGGTGGTTTCAAAATTCAGTACCTAAAGATTCAAAAATATGTGATAATATTAATAATAAATCTGAAGAAAGCTCAGACTTATCAAAAAAAATAACAAATAAAATTACAGAAACAATACAAAATATAAGAATAAAAAAACAGTCAGACTTTTATTTAACTCAAACACAAAATGCTGTTAAAAAGCAAAATATTGTTTCATCAAAAATATTTTCACCAAAAAAAATTAATGCTGAAAATGAAGATTCTAATGATGAAGACATATTTGTCAAAAACTCTAAAAATAAAACATCAAATTTAAAATTATCAACAAACAATGTGATAAGTAACAGTACTAATAATAATGTAAGTTTGCAGACATCCAATGATTTTTTGTGCAATGTTAATATTAATATAGATCGATCATTAGCTTTTAAAACACCTAAATGTTCTAAAATTGTACCAGCAGATATTTTTAATAAAAAATCAGATCCCAATGAAGTGATTGTTACTGGAAATATCACAAGTAAAACAATACCTCAATCTACATTTAATTCAGTAGAAACAGCCAAATTAAAATTGAGTAAATTTAAATTTAGTAAAAATTCAAAAAGTCCAAACGTTGATAATAAATATGATACAAATTCATTAAATTTAAATAATTCAAATAAAAAAGATAATGCAGTTCCACAACCACAAAAATATTCAAAAATAATACCAACCAATTTGGCTCAAATTTTTTCTGCAGAAGATGATGATGATTTGTCATATTTAGACTTGGAATAACTATAATAAAGATCACTCGTATTAATAAGCCTATTAAAATTCTTATTGAAGTTTATTGTAAATTTTACAGATTAATTTTGTTTTAGCTGATATGTTTAATTATAATTATATTAATTTTCATAAAATATAATTTAACTATCTATTGTTTTACAACAAAAACATTATTCTTTAAAACCTGTTTCTGCTTAAGGTTTGTAATTGTGATTAATTATGATTCACTTATCATAAACCACTAATTAATCAAAAAATAGCAAAATTAGTAAATTTTTATTTGTTTCTTGTAGATCAATATTTTTCTCAATTTTTCAATCTTAAAAAGTTTTTTTTTATATTCACCACTTTACCTTATAAGGATGTCAACTTTAATTTCTTAAATGGCAACACCTTTAATTAACAATTAAAACTATTNAACTTTAATTTCTTAAATGGCAACACCTTTAATTAACAATTAAAACTATTTAAAATAACCATCAAGATATTTCCCTTTTCAAACAATAAATTTTACAAAGTTCAAAATTTATAATAAATTAAAAACATTTATTTTCAAATATATATGTAAAAATGAAATTAATAATATTGACAATAGTAAAATAATCACTAATGAATACTATTGGCGCCAAAACGCGAATTTATATTTGACTTATTTGGCGGCAAAGCTGCAGTGGTTTGGCAACACCTCCACCAGTTTGCCCACTTATCAGCATTTGTAGGCGACAGGTAGTTGCATTACAGTTAAGCTTCTTTATCTTATCTATGATTGTATTTTAAAAATTTATATAATAGTCAAGGTGAAGTTTTTTCGTGTGAAATAGTAAAAAAAATTTTCACATTATTTTAAAGTAAAGTTTTTTGAAGTACATAAAGTACAATTTAGATAACCAAGCTATATATCGTTTTAAAGTATTCATGCTGTTAATTATAATACACAATACATAGTATAGTTTAACACGTTCATATTTTACATAAAAACATTATAGTCAAATTCATCTTTTAAAGTATATTGTTCATTTTATTGTTAAAAATTCATATGGTTGTTTTATACATTGTTTGAAATATTATTTTAATATATTTTGTGTTAAAATTCTCTATTTTATATATTACGTTTTTAAGTTTAAAATACCATAACTTTTTGAAAAATATATGGATCAATAAAATTTTTTCATGAGAAATACTATTTATATTCCTCTTTCATGCGACATATTTTTTTTTAAATCGGACTATTTCCTTTAATACAGAGGAATTCAAAACTTAAAAATGCATATAGAATGTATACCTTTTTCAATATATTTGTAAATGTTTTGGAAATACTGACACTTTTATATATATATTAAATTAAAGCTCTGTATTATTTTTTAATATGAAAAAAAATTTTTCGAATTTTACATTGTCCTCGTGGTGTAAATGGCTACCATATTCAAAAATATGCTATTTTTGTGTTAAAATTCTTGGTTTTGTATTTTATTTAGTCGAGAAAAATAACTTTAAAATTTGAACTAACTAAATTACCATTTTTATTAAGTGACGAATGTGACGTACGATTTCTGAGACAGTAACACTTGTGTTACTTGTGGCACTAATTTTTTTTGCATTTTTTCTTAATTCTTTTTAAGTTAAAATAAATTTTTAACTCATTTGATTTTTATCAAATTTCAAAAAGTAATTTCTTATTCATATTAAAATTATTTTACTATATTTTAAATTATAGCTTCGATGCAAAGCTGAGAGGGTATTTTTGTGGCTATCATACATTTTCTCAGCTCTCACTTGACCTAATTTTTTTTATACGATACGTCATATATTTACAATTCGTATCTAGTTAAACATAATACCCTCAAAAATTGAAAAAAAAAAATTCTACTTAATCAATAAAAAAGTTACTTAGCCCACATTCTCCATAAAGACAATGAAAATCATTAATTTCTAATGTTTTCTAAGTATTTATCGTCGAATTAGATTTGATATATGTTTCAACTACAAAATTTAAAATTTTACTTTATACACTTTATTTTGTCTTTACAGTGAAAATGCGGTAGTCATTAACATATCCTATGTTTGTGTTAAAATTCTCGATTTTATATTTTACATTTTTAACTTTATATTTCTAGAAATTTTTGAAAAATGTATAGATCAATACAATTTTTTATGATAAATACTATTTATATTCCTCATTCATTCAATTTTTTGTAAATAAAACCATTTCCCTTTATATATATTTATTTATATATTACACTTATAAATCATAAAACTTGTAATCAGAATATAAATAAGGAAATAAGAGATCATGTAGATTTGGAACAATCCACCATTTTTTTTAAATTAAACACTATCTACAGATTTACATCGAAAACATGTGTTTTTTATGATAGTAAGTATACTTATTATTAATATATAATTATTACTTATTAAAATACCCACTATGCAATGTTACATATCATTGAAGTTCTTAAAACGTTTCATGGGAACTTGTAACATCCCATACATTATTACTATGATGTAAAGGTGATATCCCTGAGCTTGTTAAGATTATCAACACTTATAAAATATTTAAGGTTTGTTATTTATAAGAATTAATAGTATGTCTCCTTCAAACATTGTATACACATCCTCTAGAAACGTGTGAATGTCTGATTGGAATATTACCAGAACATTTAAAGATAATGTCATCATAATATGCTAGATGTACATACAATAAACATTTTTTAAATCATTAAATAAAATGTTATAACCGTGATGTATATTAAAAAACAAAAAAAATATTCATGGGATATTAAATTTAGGCATTAGTAGCTAGAACTTTTTTACCTTTTTAGTACATTAAAAACACCCTTAATTTGTATTAATTATGTTTATTAAAACAATAGGTGTTACTAGCATATAAATAATAACTTGGACTAAATATATAACCACTACACAAAAACAACATCACCTGAAACATAATATATAATTGGATAAGTTAAAGAACTATAAAAAAAATATAAATTCAAAATAAAATATACCAGTAATAGTAAGTCAAAAATAGACATAGCTACATTAAACCATATATGTATGTCAATATTATACAAATTATTAAAATAGTATCACAATATTATACAATTATATAATTATAATAGACTATTAAATAAAATAAATAGTAAACATAAAATATAAAAATTATATACCTACTTAATTAGTAATAATAAATATATAATAAACTTAAAAAACAAAAATGAATGCATTTTGAATAATTAATAATTTATACCAAGCTTGTTTTAATAAGTTAATTTTATAAGTTATTTCAGAAAGTGAATGATTTAAAGTTGATATAACTGCTTGTTCATTAGATATATGAATATAAAAATTAATAACAAATTTGTATTTATAGTATATAAGTCAAATATGGAAGATACAATTGGCTCAGTAAAAATTGGAGATGAATTTAAACATTTTTGAACAATTAATATAAAAAATGATTCATTTTTTGGTTTATGATGTGGTTAACCATAACAATGTCACTATTTTTTAATATTATATATTTATCACGTTCATTGCATGTATTAATAATTATATTTAGATCTTATAAAATTATTTTTTCATATAATCTATCATCTAAACTAAAGTAAAGAGAAGATATATTAATATCTTTAAAAGTAATAATAGAATCAAAAATTATACTACTGGATATTAAATGTTTTTGTTTTTTAATAACTATTAGTTATTTCTCAAAGAGAATATTTGGCACTTTTTATTGATTTTTTTATGTATTGTAAATAATTTTCAAATTAAACTAAAATTATCAAGACGGCCATGAGTTTTAAAATATATAAGAAGATGTAATAAGCTATGAACGAATGAGTCCCATACAAAGAAGAGTACTGAGAAACATATTCATTCAGTAAGTTTTGAGCTAAATCATTTGAAGTGTGACATTTATCAGGAGATATGAAAATTCTTACTGCACAGACCAAGAGTTTAAAATAAGAATATTTTAATTTATTTAAATTTCCTTTTAAAACTATTAATCCTGAGTGTAGAACAAACATTATTAGTTCAATAGTTTTATAGTATTCTATACTATCCAATTGATGTAACTAAAGAAGTTTCTATTACATTAAGAGACAGTAATATAGAACTACAATTAACATCTAAATTTGAAATCATCTCAGATTCTAATATTGGATGTGTAGGCATATTAGAGTTATTTGATTTGTTAGAAGATGTTGTTAATTTCTGTTTTTCCAATTTTAACATTTGTTTGAAGTATCTAGTTGTAACTTCTCCTACAATTTTTTTTTCTTTATTATTAATATAACTTAGTTAAGTGACATTATATTTTTAATCATACTCAATAACATATATTCAAAAAATATCACTCGTACCATAATGGCAAATAAATTTAAAATTTTCAAATTATTATTAGACTATTTCATTATTAATACAATGTTTGTTTTTAATAAATTTCTAAAAACTGTCTTTTATTTACAAAATCTTTTTACTTATTAAAAAACTCGTTACTTTATAATTATACACATAACAAGGATTCTTCTTTTAAATTTTTTATCTGTTTTATTATAGTATGGACACATCTTACCGTAGGAGATATTTCATACAAAGCAATATCTGGAGGATGTTAAAAAAGTTGGTAACACAACAAATGAGTAGTTTTATGCCTCAACTACTCATTTAAAGTCAAACTTTTCTTAATAAACAACAAGAATGATAATTTGATATAACCGCTGATTATGATATCATTTTCAGGTATAATTATAAATGTAAGATGTAGTATTTCATCAATCTATAGCATTTGATGCCAGTAACAATTTTACAAGATGCAAAAACCTTACAAGGACTTTTTTTCCGTCTATAGAATTTGAATGTCTTTTTGATTATAATTACCCTGAAGAATATTGAGATGATCTTTATGTTTAGGATCAGTAGGATACGAATACTTATTGGATTACTTAATTGTTATCCTACTTTTTTATCAAATATAATAATTTTATCTAAAATATAGCATAATTTACACTATATTTATCACATCTATCGTAGTACTTAATACAATAGTTCAAAGTTAATTATATTTTTGAAATTAAATAAGCAAATTAAGAAAATATAATGACAACTCTTATTTTTCTAAATTTAATTAAATCTAATAGAATATATTTAAGGGTCCTTAATAATATCTTGATATAGCCATATAAATAAAAAAACTTTGAGGAATGGGGCACAACTCCTAAGATTATTTTTACTATAAACAATATCGTTTTACTGTAATTGCCTATTGTTATAACTGAAAAAAAAACTATCTGAGATTAAAAACAAAATTTTTTTTATTAAAACTTTGTTTTGATAAAATTAAGAATTAAAAAAAAATTATCGAGACTCAGTTATTATTATAATATTTTTCATCAAATGAGACTTATGTTTAGCCTTTGATTTGATTTGTAATATTTTTTTGCTTCTGAAAAAAAAAATGAATTAAAATTTAACATCAAAGAAGTAGAACTACTAATTTTAAAAGTGATATAGCCTGTTGACATTCTAAAAAGTTGTTTTTACACGAAGTTATTTTTTAAATACTGTGTAAAAATCAAAATTTTAAACATTAATTAATTTGCAAAAAAATTTGCTCTAAAACTACATGCACGTATTTTGATGAGGATTAGAACTAGTATTATCATTTTTATACTAAAATCTAAAATATAATATTGAAAATAATTAAACATTTTTGTTTAGAACAATTAATAATTATACTTTAAGTTCACAATATACCTTTCAGTTTTTTAGATTGGTCATGCAGACCAGCCACTTTTTCCTTCATTGTTTCCAGAGTAAGATCCTAGACTTATACATTATTTCGTTGAATTGAAAAAAGGATATTTAACAACAATCATTTTATGTTCATATCAAACAATCAGTTAAGAATAATTGTTTTTTGATAAGATATCTTATCAAAAAACATTTATGAGCCAAAAATTTCAAATAGAATGCAACTCGAACAAAATTTATTTCTTAGCACTGCTTATAATAACATTCTAAATCTGCTCCTGGTACGTCATCGCAGAAAAGAATGGTAATTTAAAAACTGAGTTAATCTCTCGTTCAAAAAATAGATGAGTCCATGACCGAATTCGAACATGCATATTTGAGACTGTCATTTGGTTATTCTCCTTTATAAAAGTCTAAATTACTATTTTTAAAACTGTTTTTAATAATTTTTATTTTATGTATGAAGGTATTGTATTAACTTAAATACTATTTACGAGCTCGAAATTATAACACAATTATAATTTTTTTATAAAAATATGCGTGATTTTTATTTTATAGGTAATTTTTTGATATGGATATTTAATAAGCCTCTAATCTATTCAAATATAGAAAAAAAATACATATAATTTTTCAATTTTATGGCAGAGGATACATTTTTCTACTGACTTTCAGTTCATAAGCGTAATTCAGGGGGCTAAAATTTAAGGAAATTACGTTTATTTTTTCTTAAAAAATATTTTTAGGTGGAGTAAAAATTAATCTAGCCAAATTTTTCATAAATTTATGTGAGTTTCTATTAACCACTAAGTAATCTAAATTATGAAAGTAAATATTAACATTTAAAATACATTCGAAAGCATTAAGTGAATATAAACACCATGAATTAAAACAAAATTTGTATTAATAAAAAGGCAAGTGATAATAAAATTGAGCAATAAAAACAGTGGAGGGGCGGCACTTGTAGCAATTACCTATTCTTTTTTTAACATTGAGCGAAATGTTAAGATGAAGTGAAATCGTCGGAGGGCCCAAGACTGGTGGGATTTTCGGTATACGGAGTAGTGTGCACAGAAAACCAGTCGTTGCCGCCGTGGCCGTCGTCGTCGGTGTTGCCATCAGACAGCAACTGGTGTACGGCAGTATGTGTGCGTGATCCGAGCACGTAATGTCGGCGGTATGTACCGCGTTATTGTCGTCCGTTAGTTTGCTATTTCATTAATTGAATTTATTTTTCTCCCACCTATACTTACGAAATATTACGTTATTTTTATACACCTCGACTAAAATAAATTTGTATCATTTTAATGGTAATATTAACGTTGTGAGATGATGTGCCGCCATCAATGGCCAACACACATAGTGTCACCGACGTTAGACTGCTGCTGGAATTGCCGCCAGTCGAACGCTTCAAGAAAAGGTCGACTACGGGAAAGGCCGGCGCCAAAAAGAAATCTACGGCTGTCCGTCGACGGCTCGTTCACACGATAGCCGGCGTGTTGGTCGGCTTGACCGTTGGGTTTCTAATGGGCGACTCCACACTACGACTTCACACTGGTTGTCGGGAGTTCGGCCCCAGCTTATCACAACCTTTAAAACAACCAGCCGTATCTCCTATACAATGGGCTATTGAAGAAGATGGTCCAGCGAACGGTACCACGACGTCAGATGAGTTGCCAGCTACGCTGCTATTCGTAGGAGTCATGACAGCCAACCAGTACCTGTCTACTAGAGCGGCGGCTGTACATCGTACGTGGGCACGACAAGTCCCTGGTCGCGTGCTCTTTTACTCATCGGAAACTTCGGTTCGACCAACGGAAGCACCCGATCTTCCGCTCGTTCGATTGGCCACAGTCGATGATTCGTATCCGCCGCAGAAAAAGTCCTTTCTCATGTTACAACACATGTGGGATAATTATGGTGACAAGTACGAATGGTTTATGCGAGCCGACGACGACGTTTACGTGCGTCCCGATAAACTGGAAACCTTACTCAGATCAGTAGATAGTCGAAAGCCCGTGTTCATAGGGCAGGCTGGTCGTGGTAACCAGGAAGAATTCGGCTTATTGAGCCTCGAGTACGACGAAAATTTCTGCATGGGCGGCCCTGGCGTCATTATGAGTCGCGAAACTCTGGCGAGGGTCGTGCCACACATCAAACACTGTCTAAAGAATCTTTTTACCACTCACGAGGATGTTGAACTTGGAAGATGTGTGCAGAAATTTGCCGGTGTGCCATGCACGTGGTCATATGAGGTAAAATTAAAAAGTATTTTCATTTTGAAATAATTTATTTTTAATTGAAACACATATATAGCTGTATAATGTTTGTGTTGAAATGCGCGTGTGTTCATAAAGCTATTAAATTATATTTAAAATACTTTTACACCTGACAAATATTTTGACCCAGATAAAAAAAGCCAGTCATCTTAATTTCATTTCATATTATTGCTGATGTTTTACTAGGTCATTATTTGAATTAACATCTTGATAAGCAATTATTTAGAAGAAAAAAAAATTATGTCTTTAATTGCAATTAATAGTTGTCCAGTGTAATTAATAGATTATAATTGGAATTTTTTTGACATTATTTGAAACATTAATCAGTTAATTATTGGTTCAACTAGGTGATATATTTAGTCAAATATTTTGTATGCAACCGAAAGTTTATTTTTAGCATTAATTATTAAATATTAAAAAAACTCTCCAATAGTTGAATAACTATCGAGTAGTTCGAATACTTCAACAGGTATTATTATTCAAAATATTTCCCATCACTAGTTCAACCTTTTTGCTTGTCAAGACTTTTAAAATTAAAATTCAGAATCTATCATAAAACCATTTACATCTTTAACTTAAATTCAAAATATATTTTATAGTAGTATAATTCTAATGATGTATACTACACAAAATCCGTTTAGTGATAACAACATTTTCCCATGCTTACTTTTATAAATTATGCCTATAACTAATTTTGACTCTTATATTAATTTTGAATTAAAATTATTTTGTATAATGAAATCGTAATTAAATAATTAATTCCACTTATTTTAAATTTACTCGACTGACTTGAGTTTTCAAATGAATTGATTGGTTTTTCTAAATAATATTTAAATATTTGTTTTATCAGAACGCTTTCATTTACAATACTTTGAAGACCTTAAAATAATATTAGGTTAGTCTATATGGATAATACTTTACCCAACCCCTACGTGTTAAAGATACAATTTGGAGGTTGTAGTATAAAATTTTAATACGCAAACAACTCTCCCCTCCATAGAAAATTCTGAACATAACGCTGAAATTATATATACATGTTTTATTAAGGCTTGGCTTGGGTTACTTTACTTGAACCATATAATACATTGAGTATTTTTTTAATGATTAGATATTGAAAAACATTTTATCTTGAATCTTTACAGTTAATAATAATTTAGACTTGCTGAATTCAGGTTTTATAAATGTGAATTATTAATTCATTTTAATAATATATTTTAAATTATAAATCAAATTAAATTGTATTTAATAATTAATAATTATTTAAGACTTTGAGTTATGTATAGAAAAGTTTTTAAGTTATAACCTAATAATATATAGGAGAAGGCTCAGGGGCTTTTCTCTAAATCCGGTCTTCAGAGTCCATACCTTTTAACTTATTATTTAAAATTATCATACAAAAAGAACGTTATAATTATACATAAGTTTTAAAAAAAAAACATTTTTTTATGTATTTTACTAAATACATTTTTCAATCATAAAGGATTGCTTAGGTATTTATTTCTTATGGAATTGAATGTCAAACTTAAATTATTGTAATTCGATCTATTCGCGTACACCTAACTAACGTGTATTTCGTTCGCTGATTCAAGTATGAAATATAATATGCTAAATTTGTATAGGTAGCAACACAAACTATGATTAAATTACCTAGGACCACGTATTACATTATTTTACGTTTTGATTAAATAAAAGGAAATTAAATTAGTTTGTGCTACTTAAGTTTTAAAATGTTGACTTTTATACGCGTAGATATACATAAAATTTATTAATGGGTTATAAGGTAAGACTGTTCAAAAGGATAATTGAATGGTCAGAGTTTAAGGAAATGTCCAGTAAAAACATTCTTTTATAGTTTTTCTTAATTTTTAGTAAAACAAAATAAAAAATTAATAAATAAAATATAATTTTTTTTATCACGTTATATTTTTAATTTCCTGTTTCTTAGTGGTACTATATTGTTCTTATCGAACGAATTTCTTCAGTTAATTTTTTTTTCTATATAACGTTGAGTATTTATAAGTTTTAATTATACTTATAATTAATTACCTATGACTTTATATCATCTGTCTCATTTTTCAATTTCCTTAGACGTCTTATGTACTCTCATTCGTTCTTTAATACAAAATATTATCAGCTGGTCGATTATAATTTTCTGACACATGTTGACCGTATGTCTTTAAATTAATTTTTTTCTTATAACACCAAAGTGATAAAAACTTATATGATGTATGTGACATTTTTTATTGAATTGACAGTCCTTAAATATTACATTTTAAAAGAACTCTCCGGTTGCATCTGTAGTTACGTCTGAATTCCTAACACATGTGTTCAACATGCTTTATAAAGTCTGTAAATTAAATAGAATATTAGTCTCATCAGGCTTCGAATTTATCTTACAATTAATGATGCTACATTTATGTTTATTATTAATAATTTAAAGGATTCTATATTTATATATTTACTGGTACTTCAGTCTTAAGATTTGTAAGACACGACAAATAATCTGTGCACTTATAAGACATCAAGTACTATTCGAGTAGTCTAAAAATATAAATACATCTGGATAATTGTGACTAATCATGTAGTTACAAATATTTAATTTTATAATATTTAAATTTTTTATCGACATTTCTTTAAATTAGATATAGACTGTTTTACTTTTGATCCATTGTAAGGTACAATTTGTTTAATTCGATGAATGCTAATAATGTATTAAAAAGTAGTAAAAGAAACTATTCAGATAATCATTTTATTTTGCTTCGTAATTATCTGTAATAATGAGTTGTATGATGTACTTGTACTCGATACGTTCATTGCTTTATTCAAACCTACTAAGAATCATATAAAACGGGTTTTGGTCAAACCAACTAGTCTTTTTTTTACTGCGGACAATAGTAAAAAAAAAAAATAATCGAATTTAGAATGTACTAGAATGTAGAGATGGACACAATAGAATGTTTCAAACTGTCGATAGTTATGTGATTATTATATCTAACTATCGACTAATTATTTAAATAATAAATAACAAAAAGAATAATTAAAATCTATTCATTAATAAATTGTACAAATAACATAGAACTAGCATCTTATTATTTATAATATACTACATTTCATTTAAAAAAAAAATCATAAAACTATTGACATAGATTATTCATTAGAATAATTTTATATTATACAATATACATTGATTGAATTGAATTATTAAAATTGAACAATTTATCGTTTAATACTATCGAATATTTCGATAATGTACATTACTACTAGAATATATTCGGCTATTATTATTAGCTTCGATGCGAAGCTGAGAAGGTATTGGTTTTACTAAGATGTGTTTTTTTTTTTGTGTGTGTTACCACTTTTTCTCAGGTCTCACCGAACCGATTTCTTTCAATGATACAAAAAGATCATAAATCGTATCTAGTCGAAGACATTACCCTCAAAAATTGAAAAAAAATCCCTCGTTCCCCCTAAAAGGGGAAAACCTCCAAAAAAATTACAAATTTAAAAATCGCTAATTTTCAACATTTTTAAAATTTTTTTTACTAAAAACTGCCATAACTTTTTCAAAAATGAACATATCAATATAATTCTTTTTTATATAGATGTGTAATATCATTACCTTTTGTTTGGTATNTAAAATTTTTTTTACTAAAAACTGCCATAACTTTTTCAAAAATGAACATATCAATATAATTTTTTTTTATATAGATGTGTAATATCATTACCTTTTGTTTGGTATATTTTTTTCATAAATTTAACCCTTAACCTGCCCACAAGGGGGGATTTAAAATGACAACTTTTTCACATAAAATTAATTTTTTCAACTTTTGAAAATGTTCCGGAAGGTCTGACACTTTTATATATATTTTAAATTAAAGCTAATGTAATATTCTTTAACATGAAAAAAAAAAATTTCGGACTTTATTTTATCTTCACGGTGAAAATGGCTACCGAATGCTATTTTTGTGTGAAAATTTTCGATTTTGTATTTTACATTTTTAACTTTATTATGCTATAACTTTTTGAAAAATGTATGGATCAATACAATTTTTTCATGAGAAGTAGTATTTATATACATCTTTCATTCGACATACTGTTTTTTAATATCGGACTATTTTCCTATATACGAGGGGGGTTCAAATCTAAAAAATGCATGTAGAAAGTAGAACTTTTCAACTTAAATTTTGAAAGTGTTCCGGGAAAGTCTGACACTTTTATATATATCTTAAATTAAAGTTAATGTAATGTACTTTATAATGGTAAAAAAAAATTTCGGACTTTATTTTATCTTCACGGTGAAAATGGCTACTGAATGCTATTTTTGTGTGAAAATTTTCGATTTTGTATTTTACATTTTTAACTTTATTATGCTATAACTTTTTGAAAAATGTATGGATCATTACAATTTTTTTATGAGAAATAATATTTATATCCCTTTTTTATTCGACATATTTTATCTTATTCAGGATATTAATAAGGAACTAGCAAATCATGTAGCTTTTGGAATAATCCACCAATTTTTTTAAAATTAAACACTATCTAAAGATTTGCATCGAAGCGTTTTTTATGGTTAGTGATTTTAATCACTGTCAGATATCATTANGTGATTTTAATCACTGTAGGATATAATTATACTTGATCCAACTATGCCACGTCACCACTGTGCCGCGACCCCCATGTGCTGGGTTTTTTTTTATTATTAAAATATTTAACTAAAACTTTTTACATTACAATTTCATCAATCAATCAATTTAACACAAGTAAAATGTTTACTGACAAGGTGATTTAAATAGGTCACTTTTAACTATAATACTTGATATAAATATATACTTATGGCGAGTCTAAATTTAATTTATTGCGATACATCAAATTCGTCAATGTCATGTTGTTAGCTAAATCTTAAATCTTCATACAATGGGAGTTATTGAAAATATTAATATAATGTATTTTATTCCTATTTAATTTTGAAAAACCCTGTTATACTATTAGGTTTCTTTGTTAATATCTATCGTGATTTCATTTATAATTACAACTGTACTATTTTTATTTACGTTTACAATTTTATTTTTCCTAGATATAACTACTAGTCTTTTGCTATACCTGCACCAAAATGATAAATTATTTTTAAATATTTGTATTAAATTGGTTTCCTTGTGATTTATTATTTTTCGCAAATTCATTTTGTTTTTGTATGATTTATTCAAATTTCCTAGCTATTGCAATTGTATAGTTTAATTCCAAAATACCATGTTTAATTTTTCATCGTTTTCTACAAACCTACCTGAAAACCATAGCTTACCATTTGCCTACGTTACTGAATTACATTCATTTTAAGTTTGTAACATTTCTTACAAAACTGTATTTAACTATATTAGATATAGTTTGTGTCTGTTCATTGTTTAATATTATATTAGTTATATAATTATACTATAAACCTTAACTGAGCCGCATTCCTTCAAAAGTCTATACAGAATGATTCGTTTAATGCTACCCATTCAATTTCTCTTAAAATAATAATAAGTTTTTTGAAAATGTTGTTTTTGGATTTAGTTAAATATTTATTTACATTTATCTGTCATAAAATGATTTTTAGGTTAATAAAAATATTAACTGAATCAAAAGTTATTTAAGTTGTCAGTGAGTGGTGGGCCACCCTGTATATCTTATAAGGGTTTGAACTTTATATTTTTGAATGGCGACATATTATATATTAAAGTAGCTTATAAAGTAGAAAATGACGTGAGGAAAAGTACGACCGGTAAATGACTAAATTGTTAATAACTTAAAAATTACTGGTACAAGAGTTGTTGTCGACTAGTCATTATTTTGATCATATCATATTCTATTTTATAAGCTACTTTAATATATATGTTGTGATTGAAAAATATAAAGTCCACTCTCTTATAATAAGATATAAAATATTGATCATAAAAATTATTTTATAACAGATAAATTAAAATACATATGTAACTAAAAAAAAAATTATTCTAAATACTTATTATTTTAAGACAAATTGAGTGGCTAGCGTTTAAAAAATCACTTTGTATACCTCGCTAGTTCGTTCCTCACTTGAATATGCTCTATTAATTTGGGATCAAAACAATAAAGGGCATAATGATCAACTTGAAAAAGACGAAATAAAGTTCTTATTTATGTCATAATTATAATATTCAAAGAACTCCTCACATTGGTTACGAGAAGTGTTAAATTTAGAAACATTAAAAATACGTAGATATATATAATTAAATATCTTTCTCATTAAATTACTAAATAACAAGATTGATGATTCATTTTTATTAAGTTAATTAAACTTCAAAGTAAATAATCACTACACTTGCAACTATCGTTTGTTTTATATTCCTCATTTTCCTTAAAAGTACATGTTTAATGACATAATTAATATTTTAATGGCTTTAGGAATTGGTTAATTGATTTAATAATTATTGTTTTAACTATTTATTATTGTATTTACCTATTACCATGATAACACATCTTGTTATATTCAATTAATGTTATGTATACTATAATATTTTAGATTGTACATTGTCCGTATGAATTATTAAAAAATAAGGAATGTTATAGCTAGAAAAAAGAACAATGAATTCAATATCATGTAGTTGGATGAATATTACATTTAGCTGGCTAAAAATAGGCATTTTTTCTGTAAATAATGGTTGACTTTAGACAATTTTAACACTATTTTTAGAATTGATAAAAGATAAGTGTTGTTAATGTGTTTATGAAAGACGCATCTAACATTAGATTGTTTAATACATTTATTTCACTCTCATCTAAATTTTGCATAGATTAATTTCATAAGTATTAATACACATATTGATGTCCAAAGTATGATAAAATTTGATTTTTTTTAACACGCGAGATTGTTGAAATCTCTAATTTTATAACTTTAAAATTTAGTAATAAATTTAGGAGCTCTCGGTAGTATGAATATATTTTTACATTTAAACGTGTGTATATATATACTTAAATTATAAATGAAATGCTTTTTTCAAATTATTCAAATGAAAATTAAATATTCTTCTCTGTCAACATAAAGAGGTACTTGGACTTATATACATAAATAACTCGGCGTTCAAAGTGAGCTCCTTATAAATTATTTACTCATATGTTGCTAATAAAAATAAATTACCCTTACAATGCCTCTTATTTAGGTATGAAGTGTTTAAAAAATGTTATTAAATAATATTAATATAATGTTATTATTTTAAAATGTTTACTTTTGTAGATTTTGTAAAAAAGCTACACTAGTTTGATGATCTCTAAAAAATTAATAATTTACATGAGTAGTCTGCCGTTTGGTTATGCTACTGTATCTCTATTTTTGTTTATTCTCTTATGTAAAAAAAGCTATGTAGGTTTAGTTATCTTAAATTCTTAATAAATTAAGCACGTTGTCCATCAGAACATATAATACATGTAATTTAAAGATGTGTGACTATTACTATTTAACAGGATGTTAGCAATGTTAAGCAATTTTAAACATAAAAAGATTTTGCATACACTTGTCTAGTCAAAAGAACCCTTTTTCCGATTGCATGAAAGTAATATTTTAAATATTTATTGGCCAGTAAAACAGATAATAGTTTATTTAATATAATGGTTATAAATTTAGCTACACATGAATTTCGTGTATATAAGACGTGATTAATATGTTACAAGTAGTCTGTTGGGGAACGTTAATAAGGAGTAAAAATATAATTTGGAGATAAATATTTATGTATAATATATTTCTATTATATTTAGACATGCGTGTTCCAAGGTCGTCTCAAATGTGGTTATAGTACAATTATGACCGGTTTTTACATCTTTCCGTCTTCACCCAAAACGAAATCGAGATATTATTCTGAAGTGATTATGTTCTAAAGTGGAACATAATCACTTATTCATGATAACGAATCTGAATTAGTTATTTTTTTTAGACAATTAATGATAATTAAATTTTTATGCTTTGATCAAAAACGTCGCATGTAAGTAATTGTTAATTATTAGAAGTGTCATTTGGTTGTTTTACATTTTACACATAACAGTAAATGCATGGAATTTCATCTGAGGTATGAAATATTACTAACAAAAAAAAATATTATATATTCAAAAATGATTCAACTACCAACAAGAATTTCCTTAAATTAATCCTGACGAAAAACACCAATGCTTAACATGATAAAAAATAATTTGGAAATTTGGCAATGCGCTAATAAAAATCTAATATTTATCTATAAAATTAAAATTATTAATCGCTTTGATGTGTTCATTTTATTTAAATATACAAATAATAAGTATATACAGAGTGATTCTATTGTCACAAACCAATTAATTAATCGAAAAATAAAAATAAAATTGATAATTTTTTTTACTGGTTATAATTGGAATTTATTGTGAATTTTTAATTTTCATAAAGATAAATAATATTAGATTCAACAAATTTCAACAATATGTAGTAAATAATTATTTTTAATTCTTTCAGTATTAACAGAATCTTATATTTAATTTTCTTAAATGGCAACTCCTATTTTTTAGCTCGACTGGTATATATGCATTTCTACCTCCCTTTTTATAATTTATACACCCTTTGTATAAATTATTGTAGTTTTACTACGTTTACTATAAGCTATTAAAAATGCTAATAGTGTAAAACTGGAACAGTGTAGGACCATACTCTTTTCTGTTATGCTTAGAAACATTGAACAATTTCATTTTATACTAGTATTAATGTACGGATATAATTATTTCTATGAAGGTTGAGACTAAACATTGTGCAATCAAAAAAAAATTTTTTCATTCATTTTATGATTTAGAATACAATAGTAAATTTCTATTAAAAATGAGTAGTACAAATAAGAAACGTCATTCAATATGTTATGATCACGTTTGTACTTTTTCTATTCTAACTAGTCATTATAATACATGTTGTTTTGAAATCTAATAAGTTAATGCCTTTCTATAAAAATTAAAAAATAATATATTAATATATTAATATATTTATTACATATTTTGTAAATAAAACCGACAAAATATAAATTATTATATTATATTATATATATAAGTATGGTAATTATTACAAGCATTATTTGACTTATATTATTCATTATAACACTATTATATTTTATTGTATTATTCATTAAAGTAATTTGTTTGGGGGCTGAGACGCTTTAGTCCTGGTAAAACTATTTGTAGCTTCTACAAGTGAATCGATTTTTCGAGTAGAGAAATGGGTAGAAAAAGCAATGTGATAGAAAAGCTTCCCGTTAGGTCTATTATCCAAAAATATTAATAGGATATAAGACTATAGTCCCCACAGATAATTTTTGACTAGTTTTAAGATATTGTGCTCTTCTTTAAAGTCTTGAGTTGAATACTTTACAAGGGCCAAAACCATAAAGGATATCAGACCCGTATTATATCGATGAGCTATTGCGAAAATCTCATAAAGTTCTCAAAATTATATTATAAACAAAAAGGTATTAATAATTCTTAACTAATTTATATTGAAATTTATTTTTACTAGTTATTAACCGGTAAAAGTATAAAATCTCTGTATACCGAAATCTCTTAATCTGGCTTTGTGCAGGCCCGAGTAGAGAAGTATACTTTTATGAACCCTACTAACTTTTTTTTATCCAAAGAAGACAAAATAGACTAATGTTTTTCCTACAATTGCCACCTATTTCCGCTACATGAGATCCAAAAATAGAAATTCTAGTACACCAGGATGACGGTCGTCATAAGCTTATTTTACTGATTCATATTTGGAGTTAGGATACATGTCATTTTAAAAATTAAAATGAATTTCAATTTTATTGTATTATAATTTTTATATGTCTACAGATTTATTTTTAGAAAAGCCCAGGGTCTTCCAAAAAAAAGAAGACCTCCACTAAAAAATTGATTTTAAAATTAATAATTTTAGGTCATCAATTATAAAAATAATATTTTTGATAGCATTATTACTTATTTTATATAAGATTATAAAATATATGATAATGTCCATAGGATAAACCTAGAAGAAATAGTACTGAATAGTTTAGTTTTATTTTTTGAATAATAATCTTAGACCTTCACTGGAAATTTAAGATAATTGTAAAACAGGTTAGATGTGACACATCGATATCGATTTTTGCAAATCATATCAACGTACTAAACATTAAATTTATCAAATAAAATTAAAAAAATGTATTATATAGCTACGTTGTGAATAGAAAATTCCAAGGAGTTTGGTTAGTGGTAGAAAATATTGAATAGTAACTATTGAAGTATTCAATAGTCATTTAATAACTATTCGAATAGGTAGTATTAAAAACTATTTGGTATTTTCATTCGAATAACATTAAAAACTTGGTAATGCTATTTGAATAATATGAAATCCTATTCAAAAATATATTCAAACAATTGATAATTGTACTATTGAAAAATTACCATTATTACTTTAGGTGCGGATTAAGTGAAACCCTCGGGTTTTATAACCTTTCTGATTAGAATAGCATTTGAAAAATTATGTTAATAAATTTTTCAAACAACACTCCAAAAAAAAAGAACTGTAAAATTTTAAAAGCGATGAAGTATTTAAAATTACTTATCAAATTTATTTAGCATACCATTTGTAAAAATTGTTTTTATTTTTTTCAGATGCAAACTATATTTTATCACAATTCGAGTGGTCGCGAAGCGTTCACGGGTAACTTGAAATTAAAAGAAGTTCATAGGGCTATAACGTTACATCCAATTAAACAACATAGTCACATGTATAGAATACATAATTATATGAAAGTAAGTAATGAGTAAACAGTTTTTGTTTTATATAAGCTTGTATATCAGTAAAAATATTTCTTTTACATACCTATAGCTTAAACATTTTCTTGGAAACTCCACAGACAGGTTTCCCCATGCAAACTGTGCATATTATACATGTAATATCATATACAGAGTAATTCATCACGAACCACGTAATTAATCAAGAAATAAAAGTTACATTGACATTTCGTTATATTTTTGGTTTCTTTTAAATTCTTTTAAAGTATTAATGTTCATAAATTTTGCCTTAAAAGTAATATAACTTTATTTTTCCAATGGCAACACATATAATTAGCTAGTTTATTTAATAGATTAAAAGTTATTAAGGAACAGCCATTTTCTTAATTAGTCCGTTATCTATTATAAATAAGCTAATTAAACATGTATGTGGTTATTTGAAAAAATAAATTATACACCCTTATAAGCTTATGCATACTTTATGCGTTTATAAAATTTGTTTGGATCACTTCTGGGACATCCAACTCCATGAAAAATTATCATAAGTGTGTATAGTAGCACAGAAATTTTAAGAGGAAGTGATCTACCTATGTCCCTCAAAACTAAAATTCTAATTTATATACACTGTTGTTTAGTATTAAGAAAAACTGATATGAATGTGTATTTATCATTGATGTACTTGGGATGACGAAAAAATAAACTTTAATAATGTAAAAATTCCCGAACCCCGCTTATAAAGTAAAAGTGATGAATATAAAAAAAATACCTCATGATAAATTGAGAAAAACATTGAATGAGAAGAAAAAAATAAAAAAAATTCTAATATTATTATTTTTCAAATTATTAAGTGGTTCACGATAAATGAATTATTCTATATATCAATATATGAAAAATGTTTGTAAAATATTGAGTAATTCATTTGTAGGGACTCGAGTTACAAGACTTACAACAAAAGAAGATTCTGTTACATAGAGATATTTATGCAATGATGGAACAATTGAACAAACTTCAATCTCACCCTGAATCTTCAGTCAATTTCATGTTAACCAAAAAGACTAAATTATTCAATGCTCGTCCTGGTAGTCCTAACTATTTAGGAGACCCCAAATTACTTGGTAATTAAATACTTTTATTATAATTTAATTACATATGTTTATATGTTATTTATTTAAATTATACAATTTGTAGGATTGCCTCCAGGTTTAAATAAATTTAGACCACGCAGAGTAATGGATGTAATAAAATGGGATTTTATTTCAAAGTCATGGTTTTCAGATACTGATTCAAATCCTCGTAGAAGAATTGAGTCATTTGCAAAAGAAGGTCTAGATGATGTTGTTCGTGAGGTCAGTTTAAATAGTTATTAATCAGATCGGGAAAGGGACTTAAAGTATTAAAAAAATTTGTTTGGCTATCAATCTATTTATTGTTGTTATAATCAGGATGAATAAATTAAAATTTATAAGTTCTGATTAAATCCTGTTAATAATCTATGAAAAACTTAAAATTTGAATTATTTGAAACTTTTAAAATGATTTTAGGTAATGGACATTATTAACAAATTTTCAAAACAACGGGGAAGAGTAATTGAATTTAAAGAAATTTTTTATGGTTATCACAGAGTTAATCCATTGTATGGGGTTGACTATATATTAGATATGTTGTTAATGTACAAAAAATATAGGGGAAAAAAAATGACCGTGCCAGTAAGAAGACATGCATATCTTCAACAACAATTTACAAGTTAGATAAGACTAATTTCTATTCTATACTTTTTGTTACTTGAGGTTATTTAATATCAATTTGTCAATTGTAGATTTTGAAATAAGAGAAGTAATTAATGGCGTGGAAGTAAAACAGAAACAGCTTGAAGAAACATTTAGTATTGATTTTGGGATTGAAGAGAACACTATGCCAGCCAAAGACATTGTAGATAATGGATTGCTTCGTATTGATGGTCACTCAATTGAAAACATAAAACAATCATTAGATAAAATTTCATTAAAAACTATTAATTTTGTATTACCATTATTCAATCGCCATGCAACATTTATTCGTTTTATGGATAACTATGAATCTGTTTGCTTAGCTAATAATGAACGTGTTACCTTAACAATTGTACCTTTTGGGCAAACAACATTAAATAAAGCTGTAGAAATTGTTGATGCTGTTAAAACCAAATATCCTAATGCTAGAATAAAATTGTTACCAGATTTAGAAGATTCTTTTGCTCGAGCATTAGCTTTAGACTTCGGTTCTAGTCGAATAAATGCACCTGAAGATCTACTTTTTTTTGTTGATGTTGACATGTTATGGACAAATGCTATGCTCGATAGAATACGGTTAAATACAATTCGGAATCGCTCAGTCTATTTTCCTATAGTTTACAGTGAGTTTGATCCTATAGTTGTTTATGGTCAATCAGTATCACCCAATCACTTTCTCATTAACCAAGATAGTGGCTATTGGAGGCAATATGGTTATGGTATAGTTAGTATGTATAAATCTGACCTAATAGCAATTGGTAGTTTTAATACATCAATTCATGGATGGGGTAAAGAAGATGTGGATTTATTTGAAAAATTTGTTAAGAAAAATCCAAAGATGATTTTTAGAGCTGTTGATCCAGACCTAGTTCATGTCTTTCATAAGGTTGAATGTGATACTAATTTATCTCAACAACAGGCTATAATGTGTAAGAACACTCGTTATGAAACATATGGAAATGTAGATCAACTAGCCAATACAATTTATAAAAACCAAGAAAAATTTTACAGTTTTGTGAATAAACAAATTAACAAGTCAACTAAAGCTATACCTTCAAGATGAAAACAATATTAGAGCTATTATGATGTAACAAGAGTACTATCAATATTTTGTAGTTTATTGTTTTTATTGTGATATTTTATCAAATTTTCCTACAAGTTTTTACTACAATTAATTTTTAATTTTTATAATATAACTAAAATTGTAAATAAAGTGAATTTGTGATAGATCTTGAAATAGTTCATAAACCTATAATTATATTTTAGTTTAAACCAGTGGCAGATTTATGGAGGAAGGAAGTCTAGACCTCTCGATAATAATAAAATAAAATATTTTTACACTAGATAATATGTAGGGTAAGACTGATACGTTTTCTAAGTAAATTTTTTTTTTTTAGAATCGACCCACAAAAAATGTTTAGAATTTGCCATTTGTTTTAATATTTTGTTTAAATTAACTAGATATCATTGTCTAACTGAAAAGTTAAGAAATATTACTAAAAATTTGGTAAATTTTACATGTTTGTATTTTTTCAAGAATTGTACATTAATATTAAATAGATTCAAAATTAACAATAATTATACATAGATAATTTATTATCCATGTAATTAAAGCATTAAAAAAATATTGATAGAAAACAATTAAAAATGTTGTATCACAATAAAAAATAACTAAACATTATCAAGTATATTAAACTTATATTATATTAACTTAATTACCTAATCTAGAGTATGTTTGAATGACATTTAATTGACGATTCCATTCTTGATACCAATTATTCAATAAATTGTAATCTAATAGATTATTATTTGCACTGTTCATACCATACGCTATTTGTGATATGTGATTATTTATTTCCATTGGATGTTTTTTTTTCTCATATTCATTTTGACTACTTTTATCTAATACTACATTATTTTCAATTTCATTTTCTCTATAACTATTTCCTGAATAAGTATTACTTTCAGAATCATCTGTAGAATCATTTTTGTCATAAATTTCTTCTACTTCTTCTAAATCTTCCCAATCTTCATCAAAATATTCTTCATCACTGCAAAATTCATTACTATCATTTTTATCTTCCTCATCAAGTTTAAGGCTGCTATCAACATAGTCATCATGATCACTGTTTTCAATATCACTGATTTCTTTAAAAAGCTGTTCAGTTTGGGCTTGGAAAATAGATGACTTCAGTTGACTTATATCTGGTATTTGAAATAAATCAAATATATCAGTATATTTTTGGTTGCTAGGATTTACATTACTAATATTTGAATTATTCTCATTACTAGATTTATCAAAATTATTCGAATGAAAATAATTTGTTTCTTTAAAATCATTTTTTTCACAATTATCGTTGATAACTATTTGATTCTTGGGCTTTAACTTTTTAGCAGCTTCATATTTTACAATATCAGAATCATAATTTTTGAATATATCAACCAATTCATCTGGATTATATTTCATATATTGGGCTGAATCATCAAAAAGGGGTTCTGGATCAAATAATACAAATGATCTATTAGCAGTCAAATGTCGTTTATTTATAGCATTTTCACTGATAAGTTTATTTTCTGTATCATTAACAACTTCACGTAGTTTTTGTAGCGATTCATTTTCAGATATACCTGGACCATAAATAGATTTTTTTTCATTTTCTGAAATGTCATTTTTGCATTTCTCTATAACATGATTATCGATTTCTGAATCTAAAACAAATAATTAGGGTGTTATTATTAATAAATATATATTAGCTTCAATATTTTTAATATTTCACATTACTTATTTGTGTTTCTTCCTTGTCAGGTAAATTATCCTTGTTATCATTATCAATTAAGGAAGCTGAGTCAAATTTCAAATTTAAATCTTCTAGTTCATCTTCTTTATAATCGAGAATAGATTTTTCTATTACTATTGGTAACATTTTGATATTTATATTTTCTATGCTGTTAACAATTTCTTTAAAAGACATTAACTCTTTATCATCATCTAGTATAGTTACACAATACCCTATAAAGTTCAATTAAATTTAATTATGATTTATTTTTACTCTCACAATCATATTTATAAGTGAGGTATTTGAACACAATTGAATATAATTCACAATTAATATGAATACTTTGATGTTTTGAGGAATCTAATAAAAAGTCACAATCTGTTTTATTTGTGGATAAATATGCCAAAATAAATATTATATTTTTGTGTACAGATAAAGTCTTTTATATCCATAATATAAACTACCAATGATAATAACATTTTTTACCAAAGATAGTGTGAATTTCTATAATCTATATTAATAACATGGTGAAACCAACTTGTACTTGAAATTTTTCTAAAATTACCTTTATTTCCAAATCTTCCAGCTCGACCAATTCTGTGTAAATATGTTGCCCAGTCTCGAGGACAATCCATGTTTATAACTAAATCCACATTTGAAGAATCTATTCCTCTAGCTACTAAATCAGTTGCAACTAAAATCTTAGATTTGAATGAAACAAGTCTATCAACTAATTTTAAACGAATATTTTGATCTTGATCACCTCTTATATAATCAGCCTTATAATCATGATCACGCAACATATTACAAACAGCTTCAACTCTATTGAACATTTTATAACTATTAATATTAATAATTTTGTTATATAAAAATATGAACAAATTTGTTTATATTATTAAGTTAACAATAAGAATGTTTTTTTATAAATAATAAACATATTTTAAATATACATATACACTGTTTAAATACCTTGTCATAAAGTTTGTAAATATAATGCATTGTGTATGTGGTAAATTACGTAAAATATTGAGAAGACGTAAATTTTTTGCAGGTAATAGTATTATATTAGTACTAACTGCTTTAACACAAGCTACATATTGTTTTATACCAAGTAAAAATTTTTTTGGGTCTTGTGTTGCATTCATATCTTCATCTGTACCTTTTACTATAGTATACTCTTCCATAAATTCATCAAAAAGGAATTTAATAGTTTTATCAATTGATGCACTAACAACAATTTTTTGTTTTAATTTAGGTAATTTTCCATCTATCAACCTAAAAAAATAAATACATATACTAGAAAAATTATAATTTATTAGTATATATGATTCATTTTATAAATTAATCTTACCAAACATCTTTGGTAAAATTTTTATCAGTAAACATTCTATCAACCTCATCTAATACAAAAGTCTTTACATGTATTCCTTTTAAAACATGTTCATTTAACAAATGTTTGATACGTCCTGGAGAACCAACAGCTATTTGACAACCAATTACTTTTTGTCTATCTTCTTCAACTGATGTTCCACCAATGAAGTATTCACATTTTAAATCTAAAAATAAATGTTTAAACATGAAATTATATCATTTGTAGACACAATATACAGAGTAATTTTGTTATAGTGGACCACTTAATCAATAACTCAAAATCATAAAGTATTTTTAAAGGATAAAGCAAGTTTATCCCTTAAAATTTAAATTAATAGCTTCTTAATATTATTCCCAGTAAAAGTATTTTTAATTTATTTTCATTCAAATTTAGACAGCATGATGGATAATTGAAGAGTGAATGTGTCAAACGTTCTATGTGCCAAAAACATATTTGTTCAGAAAACACAAAAAACAATGGTAACATGGACATGTCTCACATAACGAATACCATCTATGAATGCAATTTTGTACAAGTAAAAAATTTAATTGACATTTGAAACACATACAAGATTGTGGCCTTTGGCACATAGAACATAAATCAGAAATAAAACAATTTTTCACTTTTTGGCACATAGAACGTTTGACACATTGACTCTTCAATTATTTTATAATGACAAATTTATGTCATAAATAATACACAAGTTAAAAAAATACTTCATGATTGATAAATTGAGAATAATATGTAACCAATAAAACCGATAATAAATTCTCAATATCATTTTTAATTTAAATTAATTGTTTAGTTCACATTAACATGATCAACCTATAAATAGAAGTAAAATAATAACTTCCCTAAAATTATACTAAATATATTTTTTTAACTTGTACAAAAGATAATCAAATTTAGTTTATTGTAAAATAATTATTTTTTGTATAATTTTTAGGTATATTTTCTTTCTTTATTTAAGTTTATTAGTAATAAAAAAATAATTTGTACTAAGATGTTAAATCTTCAATTACCAGGTATATATGTTCCAACTTTTTTAAAACATTGTTGTATTTGAACTGCAATTTCTCGCGTAGGTGCTAAAACAATACTCTGCAAATTAGGTTGGTCTACTTTAAGTTTCATAAGTATTGGTATAACAAATGTTAGAGTTTTTCCTGTACCATTTTTAGCTTCAACGATTGTATCTAATCAGAATAAAATAAAAATTGTAAGTACATGGCTAGCAATGATGTTACAGTTATATTAGTACAGAGTGATTGATTAACAATGTCTCATACAATACCTTTAAAAATACAAAAAATTGATTAATTTTTCTTTTCAAAGTTTATAGGTTTTTATATGCTTTATTATTATTATTTTTTAATATCATTCAATCCTCTTTAAAAATGTATCAGCTTGAATTTTTTGAATTTATATATACTAATTTAATAAGTTTTAGTATTGGAAAATTAACTAATAAAAAAAATGACATGACAATAACTTTTTAATCATTATTTTAGAAGACATTATACTTTTATATCTAAGCAGTAGGAATGGTACAGAATGCCTAATAATAGTAATACATTTATCTCCCACCAACATTTGAAATATTAATATCTAAAAAATTCTGGTTCAAAAACAGTTGTCATCCAGTCATTTTTTAATTAGATAATAATATATAATGCGAGCTTGATAAATATGTATGTTATTGTTTAGAAAACTAAAGTAGATATCTGTTGAAGGGATAGAAATAATTTTTTTTTAATGAGCAACATGTAGTTTTATAAGTTTTTGATAAGAAAATTACCTTGTCCACCAATAATGGTAGGTAATGCAGCAACTTGGATTGGTGAAGCATACATAAACCCAATGCTAGTTAACCCATTTAACACTGTATGACTGTCACTTATTAATGTACTAAATGGTGTTTTATTACAAGTCTGTACATCAGATGTTCTATTTGTATTGTTCGCGTACTCAGAAACAGGCATTTTTGATTTTGGGTTATTAATTTTAGACAATAACGATTGAGAAAACAAATATTATAAAATCCACCTTGAATGATTTAAAAATGTAATATAATTACATAAATTCTTGTAAAATAATTTATATATTTATTTTTAATTTTATGGATATAAAATGAATTTAAGATTTAATAACATTATATTGAACAATATTCTTTAAATTTAAAATAATAATCTTGCCGCTCTCCGTTGAGAATGATAAAATTATGATGATAAAATGTTATCATTCGGCAAGTATTGGAATGACAACTACTTTAACCAAAATCAATATTTTCCTCTGCCACATTTGTTTAAAAATGACAGTATCCATTTATATTTTTAAAATAAAATGTTTAATATCATTAGATAGTCCAGGTTTATTTCAAACTGTGAGCCAAATTTGGATGTAAAAGGCAGTATAGTATAGCATAATTATTAATTAATAGTACACAATATATTATTATAATACTAACTACTAAGCTTTATACTCCCGAAAAATTAAATGTTCATCAAACATTAATTTAATCGTGAGTATGTTTCAGGAATCGTATGTAGTAAAAGCAAAGTTTCTCGAGTAGATTTTTAGTCCCAACTTTTCTAAGGTTGTGGTGTATTTGTAGGCAGTGGGGAAAGGAGGTCCATGGATATCCGACACATCCCCCATGGACATAAAATCGTAGTACCAGGGATAGTAAAAGTGTAAAACTCCCTACTAATCTACATTCTAAAAGCTATCTGGGTCTCCATATATCATTTCTAACTAAGCCACTAGTTTAAAATAATTACATTCTAATATTGGTAAATATAAACATTATTATAAACATTTTTAATAACAGTAGTTATGTTTACAAATATATATTTTTATGGAGCTTCTCTATCTTAGTTCCTAATAACCCATTGTTTGTGTGAAATAATGGTTTCTTTAAATATTTTTATATTTCTAAAAAATATACTATCCATAGTAATTCTGTTGTATCTTTAAAACAATATTTAAATAAAAATAATAAAGGTAATCTATACATTTTGCCATAGTAACTTTTTTATAGTTCATATAAAAAATTATTAAGAGTCAGTTTAACACTTATTTTATTTAATTTTTATTAAAATAAATACATCAATTTTGATTAGTGTTCATTAAAAAAATAAAAAATCGAATTCAGTAATGATGTGCATTCATAGTTCTGAATGTTTATGTTTGTTTAATTCATTAGATTCTTTCCTAATAAATTGTGCTCATGTTCTATAACATTATTGTATAACCAACCTCATGCTACTAAATAATGATGCTTCTACGATTTTGTTTTAATTATGAAAACTATTCAAAAAATAAGTCAAATAATGTTAATATTATTAATCCTAGACCTTATAATTCTATTCATTCATAGTGATGTAAGCGGGGGTAGACCAGTTAACGGTTACCGATAACCGAAATTATTACCTACATACCCCTGATATATTTTTTATCTAAGGGTATTGAGCATAGGCGAGGGGAGGTCATTTTTTTTGATGGGAGCTTTTTCCCCCTTCAAAAAATTTTTTTATATAACAATGCATATAATTTTACTAAATTTCTGAGGGAGGCTAAATTATAAACGGGGGTCTTAGTCCCCCAACTGACACCTATTTTATAAGTACAATCAAGGATATTTTTTCAAAATTATAAACTATTATATATTTAATAGTTGGTAATCCTTCATTGAATGTATAATAGTAGTAATATACTTTTTCCTATTAATATTGAGAAAAGGGTATATTTCTCAGATTTAACGTTCCAATGTAAATATTATTAATTATAAGTACTTGCTAGTAGTTAATCCAAAAATTACACTTCATTTGCATCTTTCATTGCAACATAATTTTTTATATTCAATTAACTTTTTAACATTGAATAACAATAATGTGTAGCAATCATTATTTATAATAAATAGATTTAAATATTATGATGTAACTAAAATATGTGTAACGCTACATCATATATTTTTACAACGGGTATTAATATTAAGTAGTATTTTAATTTGATTTTCACACGAAATTGATAAAAAATACTTTTGATATAATAATGATTTTATTATGAAATGTATGATGTGATAGTAATATAAATATTACCGATAATAACGATACCGCGTGTATCAGAATTAGAGGTTCCTATTATTTCGATGAACATCAGTTTGACTGACTATTGGTAGAGTTATCTCGTAAGGTCTTATGTACCACAACGTTTCATGATGTCTCCGGTCACGATGCATGAATCGTGATTAGACCGTGCAAAACTCTCTTCTCTTAAATTGTATGTATACATATTAAAAATTATACTTTGAAAACATCACACTCACAAATAAATACTTAAAAAAATCTTACGGAAACATATTGGCTGTGTTATATACAAATACTTATCTCACTAATGGTGAAATCACAATATTTGCTTTTTACTTATATGAATAATTTATTTAGCGTCCAGCTGTAGTAATCTATGTATTAATATTTGATGCCAAACTCTTGATAATTAAAGTGAAATAGAACTGAGGGAGACTTTTTTGAGTAAGGACAGTTTTATTTTTATTATACTCTAAAATTAGTATGGATAACAGAATAATTGACTAAATTATTCCGTCGTTAATAGTTATAAATGCTATTGGATAAATAAATATATAAAATCTATTAAATTAATTAAATTTAGCATTAATAATTGCACTATCTAAGTATAAATTAATAAAAATTATATTTACAGTTTTAAGAAACTGCGCGTTTAAAACAAAAAAATTCAAAATTAAAATTTTTGTTTAAAATAATGTTATAAAAATGTTTTTATAACCATATTTTTTAAAATTGCTTTTTGGGTTGGTTTTATGATATTTTTTAAATGTTTTAAACTGTTTACTTATGTTTTAAACTGGGATTTTTTTAATATATTAAATTTACATGTGTAGTTTATTATAGATGTTAAAAATATATAATTCGCTTGCCATAACAATTTTTGTATATTTTCTAATGTTCAAATGTTATTTCTTTTCAGTATAAAATAACTTTCCGTTTACTTAAATATATATAACTTCACATATTTTAATTTTTATTACTGTTGTAGTCAAATTGTAACATCAACAAATTGGCATACATGAAACTATAAACGATGTTAAATTATTTATTGCACAATTGCTAAATAAATTGAACTCTTATGAAACTTCACATTTACAAGTTTTCAATGATATCTTCTACCATGTAATCTTTAATACTATTATTATTATAGGCATAGTAATTTTTTAGGAGCATATTAACTATAACATTAAAAATAATCTAATTGAGGTAAGTTTATAGAGAAACTTGTAACATTTACAGTAAAGAAGTGTAATTATAAACCTACGCCCTTTCTTCCTTTAGTCTCGTCTTATAATATCACCATATTACAAAACAAAAAAGTTATTTAGCGAAATAAAAATACACAAGGTTAATCACAAATATAAAAAATACTCTGCCGACTGAAGTGTTATAACATTTTTTTAAAGTTTTTAGACGTACAGACCTCTAACTTAATTAGTTTATTACATAAATGACAGTGGTATACCCAGGATTTTTGTTGGAGGCTAAAGTTTTTTTCTTAACTTATCACAATTACTAGCGCTAAAAATCATATACTATTAATTGTAATAATTGACCAATGATGAAGGGCTACAGTCCCTTTATCTCTTCTTGTTAAGCCGCCATTATAAGGTAATATTATTGTATAATAGTCTGATTATAAAAACATTTAATAACTCGGCAAATACAGCAAAAAAGTATTTAATTTGTCGATGGAATTCTAATTTTATTTTACATTTTTTAATTTCTGGCAAATTAATTTAAAGATATTTACACGCAGGGCTGCTTTGTGAGTGACATGTATTACTAATTATCTCGATGAGAAATTGTTATGTAGTTTAATTATTATAATAGCAAAATTTCCAAAAGCAGCTCTATTTACATAGAACTCCATTAAATTTTTTTTCCAAACTCCTGTTTATATTGCCAAAAAACATTTGCCAGAGAATATTTTAGAAACAATAATAATAAAGCCAATTATTATTGAATCATTTTTTAATATAACACTATTTACCCATCGGACGTTTGTAATTAAATAAACTAAAAGTCAAGAGCTAACTCGATAATTTTTTGTTTATGTTTAACGACTGGTTAACCATTTGGAAACCTTAGTTATTATGTCATCATACGTGTTTTTTTATAAATTTAGATTTTATAAAATATTATGTATTGTTAACCTACTACGATAAGATCACGTATAAAATAACCCATTAACTATTTAATTATGAATTATAATTATAGTAAGACAAGACGTTACTAGCCTGTAATATCATACAGGCGTCTAAAGCGAACTAACAACTCGTACACAATTAAATAACCAAAACTTGACTTTTAATCTATTTTTAATAAAATTAAAAAAAAAATTCGACTATTTTTCCCTCTAAAATTAAATATTTTGTTACAGATAGTTTTAATAAAATCAGTTACTTAAAAATTTTGTTAATTAAAAATAAATTGAGATTAATAATTTTAAATTAAAAATTAATCATAATTATCAATATTGTAAGTTTAATTTGTTTGAATTTTTTTATAGAGTTAAATTTATAATTTTACATGAAGAATTGTGAAAAGCTGAAAGGTTTTACTCGGTTATCATGATTATATTGAACTGGAATTTTTGAATAATTTAAAAAAGTTTTGTTTTTGCTCATTATTTTTTCATATTATAAAATGACGAATAATAAAACAGTTATTGTTTAATTTAATTTGCTGTCTTAGTACTTGAGGCCCAAAAGTACCTGTCTTCTACCGTCCTTTAATTCTGGCCTACATGTACAATTTGTTTTTTTATCGACGTTTTATTAATGCCCTTAGCAATTATCTAACATAATTTCCTTAAGCGTCGGCCAGGTATGAGATTATAAATTTAATTATTAAGCTTAAAATGTACAAGGTTTAAGACAAATCTATAACTCTTGTGTTATTCGGGGAAAAGTTAAATCAGTTATTTAATGTGAAGCAATTACTTCATATACCTACCTCTCTTAGATCGACGTTTAATATTTCTTTTTTTTTAAATGAAAAATATAATCAACTTTTTTTTATAAAATATAATAATGGAATAATAATTATTATTTAATTTTATACGATAAAAATAAATAAAAAATCTTGTTTACTCGATCAGCTATTGAATTTATGGAGAAAAAATGCGAATGAAATTTTGTAACAATCACAATTATGAAATATCATAGATTCGAATAATATTTTCGACGTCTGCATCTAAGATAAATAGTTACTGATGGTCAACTACCAATTTAAATAACAGTCAGCATAATAAAGTATCCGCCCCCATTACTCTTCCCCGTGGCTATCTTCATCTAATGCAAGACGAATAACTCCATCGACTATGACTTTCTCTCCCACACACGTTTACACGTGGTATTTTTATACGTAATAGTGACGACCAAGACTGACCGATATGGTATTCGGGATGACCGAGGGCCAAACGAGCGGTTGCTGTTCGTAACAGGCATCTGAGAAGAACTTAACTGATGACCTATGAACTTTAGCAGCTGCTGATAGCCTCAGGATAGTATCATTATTACGTGTCCGACACATCCCCACGTTTAATCGTAAGAAACTATTGAGCATTTAATTAATTTTTCTATTCCAAAGAAATCCTATTTTTTCAATCTTAAGATATACTATTAATGACGGTGGTAGCTCGTTAAGATAATTTGCGAGTGATTTATACAATTTTACAAAGTGGTAAATGGATGTATAATTTTTTTAATTGTGATATTTTTAAAAAATGTTTATTTTAGTAGACTAATTATTATGGTAATTAATAGTAATAGTTGATATATAACGACTTTGCATAAATAAATTTTATTATTTTAAATGGGTACTATTTATAATAACCTCAAAATATGATCTTCGTAAAAAAATTAATAATAAGTTGGCATTAAACCTTAACCTATCTGATTACTGGCATATTTATTATCTGATACTGAGTAACGAAGTGAGAGTATTTTTTAATAACTTAAGCTGGAGTCGTTTTTAACTAATTAATTCTAATATAAATAATATAGGCCCTTGGGATTAGACTATCTAAATATGACAAGTTTACAAAGTTCTTACAGAAAAATTAAGCATGTTTAACTTTAAATTGTTTAATATTAAGTAAACACTATATAAATTTACAAAGTTATACAGGGTAGTCAATTTAAAATTTTTATCTAGAACCATCTATGAATATAATTTTTCAAATTCTTGATTATTTTTACTAAATATAACTGAAAACCGCGTGCTATCTACCTATGCCATTAGTGATTTTATCAATAACATGTAAGCAAGGCTTGGAACTTTAAGCGTTAAAAATACAAGATATGCACATACAAATGCACTAAAATTGATATAATTAGCAAAAAAATAATGTTAAATATAATAATATGTTTAATATTTTTTATATATGACGTAAATATTTTTTATTTAATATATACTTATTGATCATTGTACTGAACTACTTTTAATTGTGCTAGAACTTCTTCCAAAATGCCTAGAATTTCAATTAACGTCATATTGTGATGTTGAAGTTAAAAAATTGAATTGTGAAGAATTTAAAATTTGATTTAATATAGATTTAATTGCTTTAGACACATTTTTTCGCTACATTTTTTTGAGCAATTGTAATACTTAGTGCCTCTTCTGAATCTAACATATTTATAATTTTCAATTTTTTTTGTAATTTTCTCAGTAGTAAATAATAGAAATTATTCAACAAGTGATAATAGGCTCTGGTAGTGTTAAAATTTTTGAAGCATAGTCTTAATTAGCAAAAGACGCATTAGTGCATTTTTTAAAAAAATTTTAGATTCTATATAATTTGATCGACAATAGGTACCAAATTGACTAAGTATTTCTTCTTTAATGTCATTAGAAATGATATAAAAAATATTGCTCATGTGTGATTTCATTAAACCTATTAATATAATCTATTTCATATATAATAGAATATAAAAAAAATATGATATATAAAATGTATTTTTACAATTATTATAAAAACATGATTATTTCAATTATTAAATAAATTCCCCATACCAAATAGTTTAGAAAAGTGCGGTCCCCTACCTTGAATTTAATAATATGACAACTTAATTTTAAGTGAAAATTGAACTTAAAAAGAAGAATCATGGGCAAGAAAAAAAGGTCATAAAAAAATATATGTATTATACATTTTTATTTTAATTAAAAAAAAATTGCCCAGTCTTATTCATATAAAACATTTTTATATACGCGCCTACTACACCACTATTATGGATCAATAAACATATTAAATAACACATCCTTTACTAGAACACTTATAATCTACAAAATCTTTTTTACATCGATAAAAACTGAAATTAAAATTATAAGATTTGGTAGCTAGGATTGTATGCGTGTTAATTTTTTAATTAATGACACGAAAAATCTGATTGGATAATTGTATCATTGATCAAACGGTAGTATGAAGTACGAACATTTATTAGAATAGTTTTGATGAAAAATTAAGATAGGGATAACATTTTTGAAGATCTATTTTTGTCATCAATTAAAAGATTTTGAAAAAAATCAGTGGCGCCTAAATTTATGTAGCCACCTTGTACTAAATTAATATTGCCCTGGTAAGGTTTACTCTGTCCTCTCTCAGGGTAATATTATCATTTAGATTGATAAGCTACTGGCTAGATCTTAAGAAGAAATAATATAAAGTAAATGCTAGGGGCTAACTGTGTAACTGGGGATGTTTTGTATGTTTTGAGTAGTTCTAAATATATTTCGTGTTTACATTATCACAAGTTAAAGAATATGCAAATTTCTCATGACAAATTTAATTGATATCTGGATGTTGTTTCTTAAAAATATGAAATTTCAAGTTAGGTAAATTTTAGTAAATCCAATTAGTTGAGGTCATATTATCGGATCGAAGTGAATTATAGAATAAGATAATTTGCGATTAAAATAAAAATGTAAATTGTATTCTAAGAATACTTCTTGTAATCAATAAACTATAACTAATAACTGCTATCCAAGAAAATATTGCATTTTTGATATATGCCGTTGTATGTTAACCAAAGTTCCTTTTTGTTGTAGACATTGCACACATGGTAGAAACTTTTGGTTTTCATGACATAATATGCTAAAGGATTGACGTGTTACTGATAATCATATTTAGGTATGTTATATCAGTTGTTTTTTATTTAAGTGATTTTTGAAAAGGCCACTGAGTGTATTAACAACACATTAATGATCACATGTTTCAAATATTATGAAATAGCTATTAATAATCATTTATTGAAAATAAGCAAGGTATAGCTAATACTATTCATAACATAATATTTTATCAATATTAATTAATACAAGTAGTTGTAGGAATCACACGCAGATGATCGTCGTATGACTATTAAAAGAGCAGTATTGAGGAGACGGTTAATTATCTTTAGTAGCTTTTACTTAAAACCTGTCAAATAGCGTGTGATAGGAAATGTTGCTAAACGACTATTTTTATTAGTTTGCTTTACGTGTGATGGATAAAACAAATTACATAGTGATCATGACATGTACGCAATGAAAATTCAAACGAACTGCTGTGTGTATTGCATAACGACAGCCACTGCAGTCAGTGGGTCAGTATGCCTGTTTTTTTTTTTTAATAAAAATGATAAAATAAATAGGTAAAAGTGTAGTTAGCGTATTTAAGTACCCGTTGGACGCAATAAGATGGGTTATACGACACATTAAAAATAAAAGATTTGTGTGCTTACCTGAAAATTCTAGTGATCATATTGACCAATAATTGTAGCTATAAGTAATATTTTCTGTAATTATGCAATTACTTTTAACATAAACTAATATTTTATTTGAAATTTATACATTGAAAATAAAATGATCGTTTTATTCAAATGAATGATAAATAAATAAAAGTAGTTTTATACACTTTAAAAACAAAAAATATTATTTTGTTATTTTTTAATTCTACTCATTTGAACGTAAAATTTAAAAGTACAATATTTTATTTACTTTCATGTACTTATTAATTATTATTTAAATCTTAAATTTTGATTGTTGAATAAAAAGTAAGAAGTTTAATTAATATATAAAAATGATGATTAAAAAAGGTTTTTCCATTAAACAAATTAATTTCTCCTCGTATTGTGGTAACGGTTTTAAAACAAGAAATGAATAATGGCGTAACGCAAAACAATAATCGGTGGGAAATAAAGAAATAACAAAAATAAATAAAATATAACAGCAAGTAAACAAACTGTTTTCTCTATTAAAAAAACAATGAAAACACATTTAGCTTCAATTTTCTTCACTAAAATAAATTTAATTAACCAACATTGGATGTGATATTGTGTTATATATTTTAGTTTAATGTAATTAAGTAAAACTAAATAATCCTTTTTGGATATTTGATAACATTTTTAAAGTGCCGATAGACATTTTTGTATTAATAAAATTCAATAAAATGCTTTAAAAATAAACTAATCAATAGAGTTACTAAATCTATGTTAACCGATGAACATGTAAATTTGTAAAATTTAATAGATTTAATTGTTGATAGATGATTTTCATAGTTTTGATCGAAAAACAATAGCAAAATCTAAAATGGGGATGACAAGAATAATTAAATTACATTTCTACAATTATAACGGATATGCTTTAAAAAAAATTATAACCACATAAATGTGATAATTCAATGCATTTTGTTTTCTGATTATTCATTTATTATTATACTGATACGAACATTTATTTGTATCGGCAATTCTGATCTATTAACCATTATTAAAATAACATTATGTAATATAATATTAAATAGAATAGGCTTCTTTATATGGATACACATGTGTATAAGTTCTGTAAAAATGGGTTTAAAACATAAGAACACATTAAATTTTATTAAGTTTAAATTATATATTGATAATAATTATTATAAAGAATTTGAATTAATTAAAAATGTTAATATTTAAACTTATGTTTAAATTTAGACAAATACTAACACAAAATAAATTTTTCCAACAAAACAATATCAAGATTAATATTAGATTAAGTTTATTACTTTTCATATTAAAACTTAATTTTAAAAATGTTATAATTAATATTAAAAAATAATGATTGTATTTTTAATAGATTATTTTGTTAAATTTTGCCGATGTAAATGAGATATTCAGTATTCAATACTATTTTTTTTTATTCTAATATTTATTTTTTCATTAAATAATGATTGAAAAAATTACACAACAATGGTGATTTATCTATCTGAAACATAGAATGAGGAAGTTATTTAAAAAAAAAAAATTTAAAAGTTCATAATTATTACTTTCTCAGTCGACGATTGTTGGAGGGTATTAGAATTACATTATGTCGTGGCTTAACATTGAATGTCTAATTGGTCTGTATGTTTTACTCATGACTTAACTCATACTAAAGTGTATGCAACATAAATTTTTTTTTATAATATCTATTGTAGGTATAATTTATAAAAGATGATTATTAGTTAAAACGAAATGAATAATTCTAGTCAATGATGTACCATATTATTGCCGATCTATATAGCCTTTATAGTTGTTTTTATTTTTAATGTAGTACACTAAATAAGATTTAGACCCTTTACATAATTTAAATTTTGTTATTTTTAAATATTATTACATAATGTAGTACTGGGAACAAAGCGATTGAGTTATTCTAAATCTAGTCACGTGCTTTTTTTTGTTAACTCGATATTTCAATATAAGTTTTGACCGCGGCTTATACCGAACAATTTTTGTGTTTAGAATCACTAAGCAATATTATAGTTGGTATGGCTCCATAAACTGTCACATTGTCAAATTTGACCGAATTACCTGTTAGTAGTGCCAGTAGGTCTAGGTTTATTTATACATGTGGTTAATGAACAGTAACATGTACTATTTACAAGTAATTTTATTCCTAATGTTTAGAAAGTCGAAATGGCTGCATCACTAATTATTTATACAACTTAACGTTCAACGTCAGAAAATTTATTATTGGGAAGAATAAACTTATACTACCACCATAATCAAACCTTTATTGAATGATTTTCCTCTTAGACACAAAAGACCATATAAAATTCAGGATCAATTACTGTTTGTACAAAATTATATTATTCAGAATGTTTGTAAATTTATATTGTCGAATTACATCTTTCATATTTTTTATGTTAGTAATACCAATCATACTATAATAACGTAAGATCAAATGTTACATCAAATAATAGTTTAAAATATACGATAATTTATAAACTTGATTTAGTACCATTATGGTATTATATTAGATATTATGTATGCATACGGTATAAAATAAATTAGAAATACACTTAAGTGAAAAGTAATACCTTCTAAACTATTTTTAGGATAATTAAAACGTGCTTTGATATAGTATTATATAAACATAAGTACCGATACACATTTAGCAGTGACCTTCTAAGTTTTATTTAACTCTTTGTGTCGTATTTGTTTGATATATGATGGATTCACAAGATTTATGTAATTTTCTGGATTCACAGTTTAGTAAACAGTGCATACAGTAAAACTAACTGTAACATAAATTATTATTTTCGGTATCTAAAAAATTGTTTATGTCTACTTATTTTTTTATGCAGAACGTGATGTGTAAAATTATAATATGTCAGGGTTGACTATTCTATAGTAAATTGGGTAATAAAAAATACAAAAATCGCTTAGGATTAAATACTTGCATAGACTTGCAATTTTTATTAATTTTCCTATTGTAGAGATTTATTTTAAGTAAAGAACAACGAATTTTTTATCGCTTTAATTACTTTATTTATAAAAGTTGAAGATGTTTTAATTGAATGAAATTACTATATTTATGATATAACCTTTTTAAGCTGGATCTGCTTGACCTAATATTTTAGACTCTTGCTAAAGAATGAACGCATAGCTTGACGACAGGGTCCCACAGTCATAATAACACAAACACATTATTTTAATAACAATAATGTAAGAATTTTATCTAGTTAAAATAATAATAAATATATATATTAGGAAATAATTTTTTACAAAAAAAATTAAGGGTAGGGGCTAACTAAATTTCCCCTCTATGATACTCTTACTCTGTTGGTGAACTAAGTTCTAGTTTCATTAGATCATCAATTAAAGAAAAAAATACATTGAAAAATCTAAAAGTGCATCGAAATACCAATATAATGTAAACGTCTAGTACGCCAATGCTTATGAATGTTAAATTAAAATAAACCTATAAGTAATGTTTTTAGATAATGACATTATGTATTATACAATATTAAATCCAATGTTTATTTTTAAAAATTATAAAAACCATTCTGTTTTTATTTGATTAAAAATAAGAAAGTCTTAACAGTTTTACGTCTATTTTTAAATTTAATAAGAATGTTGTAAACAAATACAAATACGAAAATTCAAATAAAATTAAGTATCGCGTGGTACGCCAATGGAATTGAATCATACACACGCTTTCATTTTCATTTCAAAGTTACATTTTTTACAGTTTGGACAGTGTCGCAATGACCCAAGGCAATATGCACGACTTTTTTGTGAATACTATAAGAAACAAAGTAACTTACACATTATAATGGTTCGTCTAGTTCACATTAACAGCAGCATTGCGTTTTCAGGCCACAGTCATAATAATCTTCCGGTGTTATATCAACTTCAGCACTCGCGTAGTATGCCGGCGGTGTTCGTGAGAGATTTGTTTAGATCGGAAAAACAATATGTAGGTAATTACGTTGATAATATAAGAAGAGCGTAATGATACTACGTTAAGCAACGAGAACCAGTTTAAATTTGATTACTGGATCAATACAATTACTTATCATATTATAAAATTGAGAGTTGAGATTGTGGTTGTGATCAGTAAGAAAATTAATTAACACCAATATTGATCTGGCAGTCTTAATTATTTTAGTTTTGATATGAAGCTGAAGTTTTTATAACAATATTTTTTTATACTCTTTTTATTAATTTTTGAGCTTTTTAATCTGAGCTTACAAACAATTTATTTAATGATTTAAATTAAAAAAAAATTAAATTGAGCATTTCGATAGTAGACTGAACAACTTTAATAGATTTAAAGAGTTTCTGAACTGAGCTTTAAACAAAATATCAATCTATTCTAATAACTCACAAAATGCTACAAATCTTAATTCATTACATATTTTCTTCTTCGTTGGTCTACTTTCACCGACTGCTTGACCAAGATTATTGCCCAGTGGAACGCATTTCTTACATCATTATTTTTCACACATTACCCATCCGTATTGTTAAAATTGCATCATGGTTATCTTAAAACCGATTACTACAGCAAAATCTCCATGAGTTTTTTATGGCTATTTTCCAAACAAAACTTAAGTTTTTTAAGTATCAAGAAATAGGAAATTTTATCTAAACTTATTTTAACTTTCGCAGGTAGCTAAAAATGAACTAAAATAAAAAAAATCTTTCGACATGATTTTATATTCTTGGGAACCATACAATGAAAATACTTTTTTTAATCATATATTATAAGTAATGTGTTATTTTTCTCACTATTGTTTTATAATTTTGACATCTAGAAATTTATTCAGACAAATTGTTAAAATATGGTTGTATAATTTGAAGACTTAAATAATCGAACGCTATTGTAGAAGGTGTGTATTGTATAGGTACGATGTATAAGCTTCCCATGGGATAACTATTATTAAACTCTTTGATTTTATATAATAAAAAATATTTGATAAAAACAAAATTTGCGGGATTAGTATAGTTAGAACTTATCATGACATTTTGTTATTCTCTGTTAGCAATGTATAAGCACACTTTAACTATTTAAAAAAATTAAGAATACTTTAGGAGAATAATTTAATTAATATTGGTTTTAAAATATATAATGTTTATACTTTTGTTAAATTTTTATTTTCCTACTTATTAATAATTAGTTTTAATGAGAATTATCAACATTTTAGTAATTATAACATTTTAAGTTCGTGATGTAACTATCGAATTTGGGTACTTTCTACTTGATTGGATAAACATCATTGAAGGATGATACTCACAATTAAAAAGGCGTCTTTAATCTCCATGGTTAATAATCACATTAATATATCGTGTCAGAATAATTGGGTGTTGTTGTTTTAGTAGGTACCAACTACTTGCACTTATATATCTTTATATAACCATCTATAAGTTGTAAGGCTTAAAATTACCAAACAAGTATTCAAGATCCGTCGTTTGGACAACTTTATTTGATGCATGGAATTAATATTTTTTTAGCCATGAAAACATATATAAAACGAAAATATATATATTTTTTGACGTTCACCAAATGACTTCAAGAATATTTCAACAGTAAAATTATCAAAACATACATAGCGACTCATTAAAATAAAAAAGATATACTCTGAGAAATACCAACAGCCTATGTATATTTTTACTCTAAGACTTATTTATTAAAATACTTCAAAACAAGATCATTTACAGTCATTTTAATAAATAGTACTAAAAAAAATATTGAAAAAATAGATTGTAATCATTATCAGAACCTGGATTTTAAAGCATTTTTATCTTTTTGTTGAACTTAGACTAACTATCAAGAACTAACTTCTTAATTACATTATATCAAAGCTGGACAAAAATGAGTTGATAAGTTTTAGTTGAGTTATATTAAATTCTTTAGCTTAGAGGAAATATTTTGATTTTGACGTCAACTTGAATGATATTGTTCATTTAACTATAAATCAATGTACGTTTTTAGTATTTTTCGTTAAATAGTATTTTATTAAATTTGAACAATTAATAATCTATTATTTTTTGCTACATTTTTTTTTTTTTGAGAAACTAAAAAAAGACATCAAACTTTTTTGTACGGCACTAAATAACAAATTAACATGAAAAAATTACTTAACAAATTTAAAAAAATCGATTTTTTTTCTAAGCAATCTCCAACAAAATTTGGGGTGTAACTGCGAATAACTGGAAATGAAAAAGCGGGTAAACTGTGGCCAACTCTGACAACAATCCAAACATGTCTTTCAACAATTTTTCACAACAAAAAGATAAAATTAATCCTATAGTTAAAGTATGCAATTCGAGGTGGCCAAAAAATGTGAACTATGAAGTGACAAATAATAATACAATAAAAATAACTAAAAAAAGACACTTAAAAATCAATATACTACCTATTAGAAAAATTAGAAACAAGGACTCAATAGCTATAAGGTTAACCATTAATCTTAAACACAGACATTTACTCAATAAAGAAGAACCTGGCATGTGAAACCATTGTTTAAAAATTATCACCATATCTCACATAATTAAAAAATGTCATAATTGAAAATTGTTTATAGCTACCTTATACTACAATTTATAAGTGATAGAAAAAAAAAATACACTTTTACCTAAGGTTACTCTATTTATTTATCAACAAATAAATATCAAATTGTTAAGATGGTCAGTTTTTCCAAGGGAACAGAAATCATGGAATTTAATTTCCAATAACTTAAGTGAAAGAATATAATTTTTGGAAGATAAAATTATTTAAAAAAACAATGGATTAACTTTAATTATTAAATCGATAACTTTTTTCGAAGCTCCTGTTAACATTGTTTCCTTCAATAGTATTTTAATTTTTATATAACAAAAATCTAGACAATATTATAAGTCAAAATAAAGTATAATATTAGTCTCAATTTTTTTATTAATGATTTAAATAATAGAGTTTAAACAGTTTAAAATTTATTTTACTAAGCAATAATTTAAATAGTTTAATCTAAAAATAAAATTAAAATAGTTTAATTTTTTGATAAAATCTGAAATATATAAAATAAAATAAGAGATTTATATCCTTAGATGTGGTTCATTTTTTATGGCCGATCTTGAATTTATTGTTAATTCAGATGTATATTATATAATTTTATATTTTGAGTAAAAATAAAAAATGTTCACTATACTTATACAAGAGAATAAATCTTTCGAGTTATCCTCTTTAAAATGTATCTTTTACTTCCTTCAAAACACGGAAATATTATGTTAATTATGTAAAATATTAATTTTAGGTTTGAATAAAATAAATAAGCTATCAATTTTACGTAATTACATAAAAAATTCGCAATTAAACCAATTAAATTTAAGAATTTGTACACCGATAACAAGTAACATATTCATTTATATATAAACTTTAATCATTTTAATGTTTAAAATTCAAGTATATTTCAGCTTCGATGCGAAGTTGAGAAGGTATTAATTTTACTATATGTTTTTTTTTTTTTTTTGTTTGTCTGTTACCACTTTTTCTCAGCTCTCACCGAACCGATTTCTTTTAACAATACGTCATAAGATCAAAAATCATATCTAGCCGAAGATATTACCTCAAAAATTGAAAATATTTCCCTCGTTCTCCGTAAATGGGGGAATTCTCCAAAAAAGTTACAAAATTTAAAAATTGCTAATTATCAAAATTTAAAAAATTTTTTTACTTAAACTGTCATAACTTTTTCAAAAATTACCAAATCAATATAATAATAAGATGCATAATGTCTTTACAAAATGACAACTTTTTCAACTTGAAAAATGTATGAATCATAATTTTTTTAAGATAAGTACTATTTATATTCTTCTTTTATGCTACATACTTTTTTTTTAAATCGGACCATTACCCTTTATATAGAGGGAAAGGGATTCAAAACTTAAAATTGCATATAGTAAAATTAACTTTTGAAAGTGTTCCGGAAATACTGACACTTTTATATATATCTTAAATTAAAGCTTATGTAATATAATTTATTATGGAAAAAAAAATGTCGGACTTTAATTTGTTTTCTTGGTGCAAATGAACATCAAAATTAATAAAAAAATACGATTTTTGTAAAAAAAAATTCTTTTTTATATTATTAACTTTATAACTTTTTGAAAAATGGATCATTATAATTTTTTTTTGATAAGTACTATTTATTATCTCCTTTTATGCAACATACTTTTTTTTTTAAAACGGACCATTTCCATTTATATATTATAAATATACAGGGTGGCCCACCACTCACTGACAACTTAAATAACTTTTGATCCAGTTAATATTTTTAGTTGATTTTTTTTTTAAATATTAGTTAGACGTTAGGTCTATAGCTATATCTCAATAATTAATTTTTTTACATTTTATTAAAAATATTAATTATTTTTAAATTTTAAATAAAATGTAAAAAAAAAATCTAAGATAGCTATTTTGTAGAGTAGAATTTAAGAAAAATTTTAGTAAAAAAATATCTTATTAATATTCAGTAGTAAATATTCTGTAGCGTTTTGAAGTTTGTGAAATTTTGAATTTTCATGTACTATTTTACGGTATTAAACATTGAAATACGTATTGAGAAAAGGACAGAAGAAAACGCTATCTTTTCAATATACTTTTGAATGAGAGTGATAAGTAATAATTGCCTTATCTAATTTCTTATCATGGTATTTATGCCAAGTTTGTAATGTATACACACTATCATCATATGTATACACAGTAATCATGAAAAGATAGCGTTTTCTTCTGTCCTTTTCTCAATACGTATTTCAATGTTTATAACCGTAAAATAGTACATGAAAATTCAAAATTTCACAAACTTCAAAACGCTACAGAATATTTACTACTGAATATTAATAAGATATTTTTTTACTAAAATTTTTCTTAAATTCTACTCTAAAAAATAGTTATCTTAGATTTTTTTTTTACTTTTTATTTAAAATTTTAAAATAATTAATATTTTTAATAAAATGTAAAAAAATTAATTATTGAGATATAGCTATAGACCTAACGTCTAACTAATATTTAAAAAAAAAATCAACTAAAAATATTAACTGGATCAAAAGTTATTTAAGTTGTCAGTGAGTGGTGGGCCACCCTGTATATATATATTCATATATTACACTTATAAATCATAAACTTGTTATCAGAATATAAATGAGGAACTAGGAGCTATTAGAATAGTCCATCAATTTTTTAAATTAAAAACTATTTACAGATTTACATCGAAGCGTTTTTTATGATAGTGATTTTAATCACTGTTAGATATCATTTATACTTTACCCAACTATGCCACGTTTCCACTGTGCTGCGAGCCCTCTGTGCTGGGTTGTTTTTCATTCTTTGTAAACAAATAATTTTTTAATTCATTATTAAATAATGACCAGGACAAGATTCTAGTTACCCCGATATGTCACTATTGAAATATTATATAAAGAAAGTAAAATTTTACTTTCGCATCAATAATTAACTATTTATTCTATAATCATTATCAAAAATCAAAAGCATTTAATTCAACTCTATATTAAGATAGGAGGTAATACTAAAGTTTTATTTCACGTACAGGACTGTATTTAAGAATAATAAGAAGCTTAGTATTTTTGAGCGTCCTTTAATTTTTTTAAAGACTCTTGCCTGTTATTTTCCAAAATTCTTGAAGTCGTTGGAAAAAAAAAGTGTTTACTAATATTGATGACCTTATTTACAAAGAAAAAATGTTGAGTATAAAATCATTTATTACGTCGAAAAGAATTACAAATTAACAAACTAACTTTGACCAGCTATATTTTGACAACATTTGTAGATTTTAATTATTTATACAAAAGATTACTCTTAAGAAACTTATTCGATTAATTCGATGCTCTTGTTTAAAAGTAAATTGGCCGCCTCCATAACTTTTCAATAGAAAAATTTTAGTCTATTAAAGACTTTATTTTATTTTTTGCTCGTCATTTCATTATTTGAGAAACATGTGTAAAGGGTTCTTATTGTAAATTCCATCTACGTGACTTAATCAGACTCTAATAAATAAGTATTTATGGATACCTAGTTAAAATAAAGATACTATAGTATATTTATTTTATGTTATTTAAACTAGTAACGAATTGTATCATTTGAATAAAAGGTAATAAAACTTAATGTCACTTTAATTTTAGGTACTAAATTACTAATGTAGTTACTAGTAAGAGAATCTGTAAAAAGAGATTTATAGTATTCTTTCCTTTCATTTTCTTTCCCTACCATACGGCACACGATATCTTAAAGGTGGGTGGTGGTTGTATAAAACAGCACAGTGATTACACCAAGTTACTCATTAGCCAGTTTAAGTTCAGTGACAATAGTGAATTTAAAACACGTGTGTTTTTTAAAGTTCTTTATATTATATAAGTTATATAAATATACTCGGCGATATGAACGGATTCGTCTTGGTAAGTACGAGTATTAGTTTTTTTTTAAACAAATTTATTAAAATAAATAAAGATAACTAAAAATAAAATTATTTAAATCTTAATAAAATATTTTTAATTTTACCTTTTATATCGGTGAAATATATTTTAAAACGCCAAAGAAAGTTACTAAGTTATAAATAAACGTTCACTTAACTTTCAAAAATGGAACTAGTAAATAATTTTTTGACAACTCATTGAAATTTTATCTAATTTAATTTATAAAATAATAACTTCATAAAAAAAGTTTTAGTATTATTTAGGAACATAATTTATATCATGGTATGTAGATTATAATTGACATAATTTAAATTAATTAATAAATTTAAAGTTGTATAGTTTAATTTAAAATCATAATATCTTAATATATAAGAATTTGCACTTACAAGTGTAAACTTCAAATAATAATAAAAAGTATTTTTTATGGATTTATTTAATGAATTTTGTACTTATTTCAACGAAAGTTCTTATTTGAGCCTTAAAAAATATTTTTTACTATTTGGTATTTAAATCATCATAAATATTCATACTTAGTTGTTAAAAGAGACAAATTAGTATTTTTATAGAATTTGTAATATTTCAGTGTTTTGTTGTTGCCGCTATTACTATGATTTCTGCTGAACCACCAAGTGGTTACAGTTATAGCCGCCCATCATCATCTTTCGGTGGCGGCTATTCAAGTGGAGGAAGTGGTCACTCCAGTGGAGGAAGTGGTTATTCTAGTGGAGGACTTTCCAGTGGTGGATACTCAAGTGGTGGATACTCAAGTGGTGGATACTCCAGTGGTGGATATTCCAGCGGTGGATACCCAAGCAGCGGTAGCGGTTACTCTAGCGGAGGTAGCTATATCCCAGTGGCTCCAGGACACTCTACTTACGAAGGTCAATATGTTGACCCACAACTTCTTGAACAAATCAAGCAAATTGTACTTAAAGATGAATCCTCGTCTTCAAGTGGATACCCATCCTCCTCATATGGTGCTCCTTCTTCCTCCTACGGTGCTCCATCTTCCTCCTACGGTGCCCCATCTTCCTCCTATGGTGTCCCATCTTCTTCATATTCTAGCCACGTTGTCGGTCTTGAATTTGAAGGAGTGAAACCCGCCATCCAAGTTGCTCAATTCAAACAAGCCGGTGGATACTCTTCCGGTCCATCATCTAGCTATGGAGCTCCATCTTTTGGCTACAGCTCCAGGCCATCTTCGTCATACGGAGCTCCTTCATCATCATACTAATAACATTTAGTAATACGCATTGATGTCATACTCACCAACAACGCTTTTTTACGCGTCCCTAATTCTCTTTTGTTTAATATTAAACAATAAGTACTTAGACGCCACCCTCATATGATTGGTAAAAAAGCTTAAATTTTTTTATTTTATTGTAATATATATTTCTTAAATGTTTTGTTATATGTGTAGTTTAAATATATTTAGCCATTTATCTTCATCAAAAAATATTTTATAGGCTACAAGTATAACTGTCTGTTTAAATAGAAAAAAATGTAAAATGTAAAAAACATTTAACATTATGTTTTAAGAGGAACTAAAATCATTGTTATAATTCGATTTCGCGTATTTATAGAACAAAATTATTTGTTAAGACCATCAGTCATGAGTACTAGCATTACACAGGAATACAATATGTTACACTATTATCAAAGTGAAATTAGGGAACAATAATATTCTTGTGAAAAATTTAATAGATTTTTACTGAATTAATAAAATTAAAAGTGTACAATAATAAAAAATGCATTGATCATGCTACAGATAATTAATTTGAGAGTCTAGGTCAATATCTGAAACACTGTTTAATAATATAGTCATCAATATATAATATCAAGATAGAACAGCGAAATTAACATTGTTGTGAAATTTTTTTGGTTCAATAATTGAGTTCCGATGCAATGCAAAATTTGTACGCAATAATCGCATTGTACTCACAGCCCGATTGTAAATACTAAATTAAATTAGTTACCCATACATTATCATAAAAATGATTACACACGCCGAATACATGTTGTTTACTGCCGTTACCAATTGATAATAATTATCTTTCAATACTTGGCACACTTCGTAATTATTATCATTTCATTATAATTCAGATTTCGTAAACTAAATATTAAAATAAAGAAATATTTTATTCTAATAAAAAAAGTTAATTATTATGAAAGATTAATTATTTGCGAGTTAATAAATAAACGAAGAAAAGAGAAATACGTACAAATAAAATTTAATATATTAAATAATTCAACTTAAAAATTATTAAATAATTTACATATTATATTATACAAGTATAAAAAGAAAAACAATAAATGTATTTTTATCCAGTAATAGCTTTAATGAGAATGATGAACAGATTGCAAATAATTAGTGGGTCTGAAAAATAATATAAATAATTAATATAAAAACATTCTTCACTGTCTTAAAAAAATAAGAAGCGAAAGGGAATAATTTTCTTAAATTATGACTTATGAACTGTGTAAAGAACGGAAACGTTAAGGGCTATGATATAACAACACTTAAAAAGCATTACGTTTGCAACACATTCAGATTGCCTAGGGAACACAATACATTCACAAATTTAAACACTAACAATAAAGTTAAATATATATACGCGTGTATTATTCATTTTACATCTCAATTTAGAGTCAACCTAATTTTATAAAATAAGTTTAAGGAAGTAATTTCAGAATATTTAAATAACCATCATTATAGTATATGGTCTTAACATTTTTCACAGAAAAAAAAACTTTTAAATAATATATGTTCCAAGTGAACTTATTAATTCAAATAATTCTTCGAAAAACAGATAGTTTTGTATATTTCTTTAAATCAAATAAAATTCGTAAAAAAAAAATTACAAAACAAAGTTTCTTTAAATTCGTCTTGGTAGTTTTAATTGAAAGAAAATTGTTGAATTTTTTTATACTGTACAATGCGATTTATTATTAAAAAACTACACCCAACTAATCATTGCATGATTTTTTCTAAAAACGGAACTAAATAAATCTTTATTTATTTTTATGAACCTTAATAAATATTGAATTTATCATAAAGAAATTACTAATTTTTAGGGTTAATTTTCAAAAGTTAAATGGGTACTTAAAATTAATTTTATACTGATAATTGAAGAATAAACTAAATAAAACTTTGTCTGATTGATAATCAATTTAAAATAAAATAAATGTCAGAGCACTATTTAGCTACACATTATTTTTNATAAATAAAATGAAGGTCAGAGCACTATTTAGCTACACATTATTTTTACAGTTAAATACAGGTATATTCATATTTGTGTGTAATAATACTACATTATATATCTCTTTCACAGCCTACTATGGATTATATCAACTTAAAAAGTTAAATTTCAAAACTAGTTATCAATCAGTCAATATTTTATTTAGTTCATTTTTTATCCGGTTGCATCTAATAATTATAAGTTCCTACTTAATTTTTGAAAGTATTACCATAAAATAGATAAGATTAATTCTAGGCCTGGCCTAGCCCTTGTTTTAATTTTGAAGATATCCAGGTTATGCCTAATTTAACATTTAGTTTTTATAAGTCCAATTAATTTTTTTTTTGGTTCAAACCTTACTCGAACTCTAAATCAGGACTCTAATAGATACAACTTGATTTATATTCTAGTGTATGGCTTATTTAAAAATTCACATAATTCTTTGAGACTACCAACTCAACTGTATTCAATGTTTCTTAATTTATGAATTAATTAAGTTTTCACATTGTGATATTACTTAATAAAAATTATATAGAAGCATAAAGATTTTTTTTTTTTTTGAAGACATTGTCATTTCTAATTTACATGATATATAATTCTTTAATTAGTTCTATTAATTATTTTTATTTTGAATATCAATATGTAATATCAAAATACTTATATTAGTTGAGAGTACTGATTTATAGTTTAAATGTTGTTAACATCTACCTAAGTTTACTAACAATATATTAGGCCAGATCTTTACTACATTTAATTTTGAGGTCCAGTCCATGATTACTTAGGCATCTTACCTAGGTCAGTTAATAATGTGTCATGCTTTGGTTTGTACAGGTACCTGAACCAGGGTTCAATACCATAGGACTAGGCTATATTAGTTTTCTCATTTCTTCTTGTATAATCAATACATTTTGAAATAGTATGTTAAACAACATAAATTCAATTAATTGATAAATTTTGGCTCTTTCAAGCTCAGTCTATCCATTTAACGTATTTAAAGCTCTTTGTGTGAATCATTAAAATTTTCTTACTCTACCTAGACTTCCATTTTCATAATAAAAAAAGCACTTTTAAAACTTAAATCCATGCACATTTGCATTTCAGGAAAAATTCTTAACACTGTTATCATTAGTCTATTTTGCATATTAATATTTCTTTAGTGATAATAAAATGGTTATCTTAATATATAAAATTAATTATTAATGATACAATCACATATTGGTAATGCCCTAAATAGCAACACAACATTAGTATACAATAAATTTAATAATACTTGATCAAGAAACTACACTAAATAATGATTGATAGATTAATTATTACATACATTTTACCACTGTACGGATTGATTTCATAAGTGAAAGTATTTGCATTTTAGTAGATGAAGTGTCATGATAATTTTGATCTACTGTCGACCATCCATCTAAAAAAAAGTGAAATAAATCCATTTTTAATCAAACTAATTGTTAAAAAAAATTTTAAATAAAATTTCACTTATTAGTTTACATTTTGCTAATACTCGTTCTTCACTGAGTACGCAGATTGCATTTAAGAAAAGCAATGAAGCTTCCAATAACGTCCATAAGGAAAATCCCATTATACTAATTTATTATCACTTAAAGGAAATTTAAGTTAAGCAGAAAAAAAATTAATTTTATGAAGTAAATAAGATTACAGAAGTTAAAATAGTTGATAATTCCGAAATTTTTTTAATTAATGTATACTGAATTATCATCTCTTATCATAGTACGTGTCGGTTATTACAGTTAAGTGTTAAGAGTAATGTTTTGAAAAGTAAGGCGCGGAAATTTCTTCCATGCAAATAGTGATCAAATATTACAATTTATATAACCTAAACAATATTTAGTTTTATTGGTGATAAACGATAATGACGACAAGACGTGATGCATTCAAAATTACCTTTTTAAGGAGAAGTGCATTACCTGTCACTTCCATCAATTGATGTTTTTTTTTTTTGTTAAAATATTGAAATAATCAACGGTGTGTTGAGTGCACAAAAATATGCTATAATAATGTATATTACAGTTAATTTTCAAATTCATACTTGCATGTATGTTAAATGGTTTGTCGACATTTATCGGTTTTTAAATTTTAAATTTGGTTTTAACTGATTGTGTTAAAAATTAAGAAAATTCTGGAAAGGGTCATTTTACTATTTGATCAGGTAGTTTTATTGATTATTTTGAATTTTAAATTAAGAAGTATAACAACTGAATTTAAAATATGAAATAATTTACAAACTAATCTATTTTTAATTGCCTATGATGAATAAACATTTATGATTAAACTTCTACTAGAATGAATTGTTATCATTTTTTAACGTCATTTCTTACTTATTTAGTTTAAGTCTGAGGCAGCTAAAATTAAAATATTTAAATTTTTTATTTTATACAAATATTAATTAAATTAACATGTGCAATTTGTTTGTCAATCAGTAATTAAACTATACTGTTGTGAGTGAAAATAGTCATGGAATTTTAATTATAATAAATTAATAAGATGTTAGTTTAAAAATTTAATTTAATTTTGAATTGAGATAATTAATTCAACAGGTGTTCTTAGTGTATTTAAACTTCAAAAAAAATCAAGTCATAAATATCTCTTAATATTTTGTTTTATAATTCTAATTTTTACTATATAAATCAACTGCCCTATATTCAAAATATGTATAATTAGGTAAAGAACAATATTAATTTTGTTAATAGTTATACCAAAATAAAGGTAAAATTAATTTATCGTTAAATTTTTTGCGCTAGATAAAAATAAAAAATGAATAGTTCTCAAGGAGATATTGAACTAAAAAGTGTTGTTACTGAGTCAAAGCGTACTAGGTTTCAAGTGAACTTGGTTGATAATGAATCTCATAGAGCTCGTTTGGACAGTGCTTCATCTGATGATAATAAATATAGAAGTTTTCGTCAATTAACACGCGAAGCATTACCTCGTTTAGATAATTACAGAAATATTATGTCTGTACATGTAGCATGCAGGCCTACCCTTGATGAACTTCATAACAATGATATGGATGAAAAAGTATTCTAATATAAAAATAAACAAATACATTTATATTATTAATTTGTATACTATGTCTTATAAAAGTTCTTATTTTTTTTTAATTCAGGATCTCAACACACAAGGTAATGAACCAAGTAGACCTGTATTAAGAAAACATGAACAGGGTTGGATTAAAGGTGTTCTTATTCGTAATCTAGTACAAATATGGGGTCTTATGTTATTTCTTCGTTTAGCTTGGGTTGTGTGCACTACTGGTTTAGGTATGTTTTGATAAACTAGGTATCCTTATTGAAGTTGTAATAGTTTTTTTAAAGTTATATTTAGCTAACTAATTCAATTTATAGTTTCAGGAATTGTAATAATATTATTTGGTGGAGCAATTACTACTATCACTGCACTGTCAATGTCAGCAATCAGTACAAATGGGGTGTTAAAAGAAGGTGGTACATACTTTATGATATCTCGTTCTCTTGGACCTGAATTTGGTGCTTGTATTGGTGTGATATATTCTATATCACTAGCTGCCACATGTGCTATGCATTTAGTTGGATTTTGTGAAATGATACAGATATTATTGAATTCTCTTCAATGGACTATTTTTGATGGTTCTGTTCAAGATATGAGATTGTTAGGAATCGGATCAACAGCTATATTACTTGTAGCTACAATTGGTGGTATACGTTCCAGTGTTCAGGTTTAAATAAATTATAATGAATAATTTTACTTCAACTTTAATCTAATTATTTTCAACATTATAACACATTTTACCTAAGTTGTATTAGATGTACGATTTATAAAATATTCTTTAGATATGTATACTATACATATTTAAAAATCATGAATGATAATAAGGATCAGATTTGCATTCTTCTATTTCCTAAATTAAAATGCTACAGGGATGGTGGCCCTCTATTATATGTTAGAAAATTAAAAATAGTTCTTGGCTAAGCTAATGATGGATGGAATGGGTATCATGGATGGCTTGCATCCGAGTCCAGATACCACCAGTGAAAAAATCACTAGAAAAATCTCATTGGCATCTTAGGGATCAAACCGGGACCCTGTACGCCAAAACATATGTTCTATCCACTAGGATAGGCTCGACCTCATATATTTTAAAATTATAAATACTCAATAAATTTTACAATTTTCACTGTATTTATATAAATATTTTATAATTATAAATACAAATTATATATCATGTTTTTTTAGCTTCGATGCGAAGCTGAGAAGGTATTGGTTTTACTATGATGTGTTTTTTTTTTTTTTTTTGTCTGTTACCACTTTTTCTCAGCTCTCACCGAACGGATTTCTTTCAACGATACGTCAAAAGATCACAAATCGTATCTAGTCGAAGACATTACCCTTAAAAATTGAAAAAAATTCCCTCGTTCCCCGTAAATGGGGGAAACCTCCAAAAAAATTACAAATTTAAAAATCGCTAATTTTCGAAATTTTTTCAATTTTTTTTACTAAAAACTGCCGTAACTTTTTCAAAAATGAACATATCAATATAATTTTTTTTTATATAGATGCTTGATGTCTTTACCTATCATTTGGTATATTTTTTTTGTAAATTTGACCTTTTATCTGCCCACAGGGGGGGATTTAAAATGACAACTTTTTCACAAAAAATTAACTTTTTCAACTTAACTTTTGAAAATGTTCCGGAAGGTCTGACACTTTTATATATATCTTAAATTAAAGCTTATGTAATATACTTTAATTTGAAAAAAAAAAATTTGACCTCTGGACTTGTCTTCGTGGTGAAAGTTGACATCAAAGTTAATAAAAAATTACGATTTTTGTAAAATAATTTTTTTTTATATTTTTAACTTAATAATGCTCTAACTTTTTCAAAAATGAACATATCAATATAATTTTTTTTTATATAGATGCTTGATGTCTTTACTTATCATTTGGTATATTTTTTTTGTAAATCTGACACTTAACCTGCCCACAGGGGGGGATTTAAAATGACAACTTTTTCACAAAAAATTTACTTTTTCAACATAACTTTTGAAAATGTTCCGGAAGGTCTGACACTTTTATATATATCTTAAATTAAAGCTAATGTAATATACTTTAATTTGAAAAAAAAAAATTTGACCTCTGGACTTGTCTTCACGGCGAAAATGGCTACCGAATGCTATTTTCGTGTGAAAATTCTCGATTTTATTATTTATATTATATTTAACTTTATAATGCTATAACTTATTGAAAAGTTTATGGATCCACACAATTTTTTTATGAGAAATAATATTTTTTAATAAACCCTTTTTCATTCGACATACTTTATCTTAATCGAGATATTAATAAGGAACCAGCAGATCAAGTAGCTTTTGGAATAAAACACCAATTTTTTTAAAATTAAACACTATCTAAAGATTTGCATCGAAGCGTTTATTTTTGATAGTGATTTTAATCACTATCAGATATCATTATACTTGATCCAACTATGTCACGTCACCACTGTGCCGCAACCCCCCTGTGCTGGGTTTTTTTTATATACATATTTTTGAAAGATTGTTTAAAAACTGTTTATAGATTCATTCAGCAGTTTTGGTTGTCATAATTGCAGCTATTATAAATGTGATAGCTGGAGTAATTTTTGGTCCTAAAAGTAGTTATGAAAATGATCAAGGATTTATTGGATTTAGTCGTAAGTTGAAATATAACTATTAGAGTGGATAAAAAAGTTAATTATTGAAACTTTAATGAGAAGCCTTTTAACTTTATTATATACATTAAAATATATATTTTATGAAAATTTATGATTTTAAAAAAAAAATTCTACTAGCTGCTCAACGTGTTTAGTATTTTTACTTAAAATACCTCAAAAAACAAGAAATGTTATTTAATTTTTGGTCAAATATTATGATTAGTATATCATAATAGTTTTTAATAATTTTTACTGTAGAATACAAATTTTTTAGTTTCAGAATTTTAAGTCTAAAATTGATAGCGTGGATATCATAATTAGTGTCATTATATAGTTATTAATTCATTTATTGTTTTTATTATATAATGCAATTTGATTGTGATATTATAACAAGTTACAAGTATTAAAAGTATTAGGATGAATGGAGTAATTGAAAATACATTTTTGTTGGATACATGCACAAGTTTTTATTTTTCAAACTTCTATCTAATATTATGATAGGAACATATATAAGGATCAGATTTTTCAATCTAAAATGAAATCTGTTAAATATTCTAAAGAAAAAATGAATTTACAATTACCTCATTTGCTTTCAATTATTCCACTTTACTCTATTTTAGTATTAAAGTATTTTTATTATTAAGTTTTTATTTTTCAAACTTGCATTTAATATTATGATAGCAACATATAAAGATCAGAACTTATCAATTTGAAAGCGTAGATATTATAATTAACGTATTATACGATATTTTCAATTTTTAAGAATACAATTTTATGTTATGATAAAATAATACAACAGTATAAATGTAATTTAAAATTTTAAAAAAGCAAACTAATGTGAAGTCACAGGTTTATTTTATTTAAATAATTTTTAACCATAATTTTATTTTTTGTAAATCTTTATAAATTCTTTATTAGGTAAAGAAAAATAACTTACATTAAGTTTTAATAAAATTAATTTTTGTTGTGAATATAATTTTATAATATAGTTATTTTTAACTGATAATGTATTAATATTGATTGAAATTTATGCCATTTTTTTTTTTTTTTTTTTTTTTAAAATGCCTTTGTAACTCAATTTTTAATCTATGTATTAAATCACATTTGGTTTATAACATATGAATATTTAGAAAATTTACATTTAATTTAAAATAGGCATATAATATGGTAAACTCAAAGGCCACGTCTTATCATCTAACGATTACACCAAAAAAAACATTATTGGTCAACAGTTACCTTAAAAGGTTTTGTTTTAGCTAGTTTCTATATTTTCAAAGTGTGGTCGAATAACCAATATCTATTAGTCATAAATTGTACTTTAAGGAATTAATATAGGTGTAGACGAAAACTAATACCTCCATAAAACTTAAATGTAAAATTGTTTCAAAAGTAAAACATCTCGATACGCAATGAATAAAGCTAAAAAAAAAAAAAAATCAAAAATGAAGTACTATTGTTCAAAGTAGAAAATAATTTTTTTTAATAATAAAAATACTAAAATAGAGTAAAGTGAAATAATTGAAAGCAAATGAGGTAATTGTAAATTTATTTTTTCTTTAGAATATTTAACAGATTTCATTTTAGATTGAAAAATCTGATCCTTATATATGTTCCTATCATAATATTAAATACAAGTTTGAAAAATAAAAACTTGTGCATGTATCCAACAAAAATGTATTTTCAATTACTCCATTCATTCTAATACTTTTAATACAGCGTAGTTATGCGTCTTTTCCGACCTTCGTTCGAATTTTTCACCTTCTCCGTTTTCTTAAATTCGCGAATTTTGCCATTCTGTGGAACGGAAAACGACGCCGAATAGGGGAGCGCGCCTCCGATACGGCCGCTCGCGTTCCCGACTTTTTGTCGCTATCAAATAAATTTTTATGAAATTGTATCTTTATAGTACTTACAAAATTCAAGTAAGATAGTGCAAATTTATTTTTAAGTTTAAAAGAAGTTATTTGTCTCCTTTTTTTTATTGTTTATTTGTGAATTTATTGTATTAAAACAAATTTATAATTGTTTAGAGACTGCATTTAATCACAATTTATTTAAAAACTTTGAATCATTTGAAGATTGGAGTAAGAGTTTTTGGTGTGCGTTTGCAATATTTTTTCCAGCTGCTTCAGGATTTTTAGCTGGCACAAACAAATCAGGAGAATTAAAGGTATTAGTTTATAATTAATTATTCTTGTACAAAATAACTGTTTTTTAGCTTCGATGCGAAGCTGAGAAGGTATTAATTTTACTATGATGTGTTTTTTTTTTGTGTCTGTTACTACTTTTTCTCAGCTCTCACCGAACCGATTTCTTTCAACGATACGTCAAAAGATCACAAATCGTATCTAGTCGAAGACATTACCCTCAAAAATTGAAAAAATTTCCCTCGTTCTCCATAAATGGGGGAAACCTCCAAAAAAATTACAAATTTAAAAATCACTAAATTTCGAAAAATTTTCAATTTTTTTTACTTAAAACTGCCGTAACTTTTTAAAAAATAAACATCTATATAATTCTTTTATTTATGGATGTATGATGTCTTTACCTTTCATTTGGTATATTTTTTTTATAAATCTAACCCTTTACCTGCCTACGGAGGGATTCAAAAGTACAACTTTTTTACAAAAAATTTACTTTTTCATCTTAACTTTTGAAAGTGTTCCGGAAATACTGACACTTTTATATATATATCTTAAATTAAGGTAATGTAATATACTTTATTATGGAAAATAAAAATTTCGGACTTTATTTTGTCTTCACGGTGAAAACGGCTACCGAATGCTATTTTTGTGTTATAATTCTCGATTTTATATTTTACATTTTTTACTTTAAAATGCTATAACTTTTTAACAAATGTTTGGATCAATACAATTATTTCATGAAAAGTAGTATTTATATACTTCTTTCATTCGACATACTTTTTTTTTAAATCGGACCATTTCCCTTAATATAGGGGGGGCTAAAATCATAAAAATGCATAGAGAAAGTAGAACTTTTTCAACTTAATTTTTGAAAGTGTTCCGGAAATACTGATACTTTTATATATTTCTTAAATTACAGCTTATGTAATATACTTAAATTTTAAAAAAAAATGTTAAATTCATTTGATTTTTATCTCATTTAGATTCAATAACTTCAAGAAATATCAAGAATCCCATTACTGTAGTCTCCTTTTGTGAGAAGAAATTCATATTAATATTATTTTACTATGGGGGTTTTTTTTTTGTAGCTATCATTTATTTTCTCAGCTCTCACATGACCTACTTTTTTGACAAATTTTTTTTTTAAATTAAACACTATAGATTTGCATCGAAGTGTTTTTTATGATAGTGATTTTAATCAATGTCAGATATCATCTATACTGGACCCAACTATGCCAGAACCCCACTGTGCCCTCACCCCACTGTGCTGGGTTTTTTAACCATGCAAATTGCTATTTGGAATTTTTTTTAATTAAAGGTGTTTTATGTAATATTAAATATATTTATAAATTTTATTATTGCAGGATTCCTTGAGAGATATACCAAAAGGAACATTAACCTCAATTTTTATTTCTTCATTGGTGTACATAATTCTGGCATTTTTAGTTGGATTAACATTTGTAGGTCAAGAACCTTCAAAGTATAATGAAATAGCAAGCTGTGATGTACCAGACAAACTTTATGTAAATAATTTTTACAATTATATTTATCTTGATATGAAAAAAATGTTTATTAAATATTTGTAGAATATTATGAATGTATGATAACTTTCTTTAAAATTAAAAAAGAATAATATTAAAATTATATCTATAATATAAATCTATTAATATACATTTTATTTCACTGTAATTGCCTAAGTAATTAATATTATTTTTATTACATCTAGGCAGTAAATCGAACTTTTGGACTTATAGCTTTCTACAGTCCATTAATTTATGCTTGCATTTTGGCCTCAACATTGACGGCTTCAATTTCTTCCTTTCTAGCTGCTCCCAAAGTATTTCAAATGTTATGTAATGATAAGTTGTACAGTAAACTTTCATGGTTTGGGTTTAGTACTAAATCGGGTGAACCTATAAGAGCTGACGTTTTGGCAACAATAATTGTTGTGTTATTTATTATTCCAGGTAACCTTAAAATATTTTGAATTATTACTTAACATTTTGTGTGATCCTTGGCATATTAAATTATTTTAGGTGTTTTATTGATATTTTTACTGATATTGTTTCTGTAGGTGATCTAAATGCTATACTTCCTTCAATATCAAATATTATTCTCAGCGTTTATGCCCTTATTAATTTTAGTACCTTTCATGCGTCTTTAGTAAAACCAATTGGATGGAGACCTACTTTTAAAGTAAGGAATAAAAATTTTTAAGAAAGTTTGTCTTGTATATAACAAACAAAATTTATGATAAAACTTATAATTAATACACATTTGAATGTGTTATTAAAGCTTTCATTGATCGTTATATTATTTACAGAGTTTAAAAAATAAGTTCCGACTTAAAATGAAATTATAAAAACTAAATTATTAATGTTTTAATTTTGTTTATGATTACATAACATTATTTTTATAATATTTTTTAAAGAATCTGAAGTGTGTTAAACCTTAGTATTAAGAGATATTAATTTGTATGAAATGATTAAACAATTATTTTACAATATTATAGTGCAAAATTATTTACAATTTGTAGAATCTATATTATAATTAACTTAAACTATTATATAAAAATGAATAATACAACATTTAAGACTCTTAAAGTAAAATATATTTATAAAAAAATATTAACATTTTATAAATGTACCTATCTTGCATAAAAATACCTATGGAGGTATGAGATGATAGGACAAGAATTATTGGTCAATTTTAATGGTAGACCACAATAAAAATTTAGTAATGTATTTAGAGTAATTAAATTTGTTAAATTATTTTATGACAAGGGTGGGATGAAGGAACAGTTATTTTATAAACCAAAATTTCTACAATACTATTTTCTATTTAACAATAAAATAAGCTAATATTTCTTTACATCATAAGGCCATCGCCTAATTTAAGTGTTAAATACCCCCTTACATAATAGATTAAGTGAAATGTTTTTACTGTTTATGTGACTTTCACATACTGCAAATTATATATTAGTTATTGACAATCTAATGGATATTTATGTTAGCATTTAAATGAATAATAACAATCATATTTATTTAGCTTATGATAATTTTCTATTAATTTTTGAAATAATGTTGAATTAATTCAATTCCTAGTCCTAAATAAATACAACAGTTGAGAATTTAAAATATATATGTTAATACTAATTATAATTAATATTAAAAATAGTATATTGTTTTCAAAATGTTGATATTTATAGAGATAATATTTCAAATAAACTGTTCTTTTTATATAGGGGAGATTGGATCTAGGTGTAATATGAGGTAAGATGTAACATAGGTGTATTGTAGAAGTATATTAATACTAAGTAGGTTTTCCTGTCCTCTTTGTTACAAACATTAGCTTATAGATAGGTCGATTAACATAAATATATGCCATTAGATTCTTAAATAAAAAATATTATATATTCTTTTGTTATTAGGGTCTTATTAGTAAAGTGGCTATAATCAAATATTCAATTTTATCACTCGATGGTAAAAATATTGTTTTGTTTTTCAGCTTGTTATCAATGGTTTAATCAGTGATTGCTAATCTCAATTGAACTTAGATCTAAATGTTATCATGACTTTAATATATACATTTTAATAAATTAAAATAATATGATAATAATAATTAAATACTATATTACTTTTTGAGTTACAATAAATGTTAAATAAAATAAAGTATGGGTAAAATATAACATAAATTAATTGTACAAATTTGAAAATTTTGCACCAAAAAATATTTCAACATTTTCAAATGTTATTTTTTTATATTTATTTAATAATTTCTTTTTACTTTAACTGTACTTGCATATTTTAATATTTAAACTTAATAATTATGTACTATTATTTAAAAAAAATAATAATTGTGCGAAATAAATTATTTTTGGTAATTTTCAGTTTTTAATTATCAATTATTAATTATTATTTTAATTTTTCCTTTGTACTTTATAAGGGAGTTAACTTTATTTTTTTCAATAGAAACATAGTTTCTCTTAAAACTAGTTGAATATGTATTCAACTAGTTTATTAAATGAAAAATAATTTTACTAAGAATGCGGTGTTGGCATAAGGTGGTTGAAGGAACTTTTATATAAAATTTTATTAGAAGGGAAAATTCCAAATGAATGGAGGAATAGTATTGTGGTGCTGATATTTAAAGGTAACATACAGAAGTGTGGAAATTATAGAGGCATAAAGCTTATGAGTCATAGTATGAAAATTTGGGAAAAGGTAATAGATAAGAGAATAAGAAATGAGACATTGGTATCTAAAAACCAGTTTGGATTTATGCCTGGTAAGCCAACAATGGAGCCAGTATTTTGTGTGAGGCAACTAATAAAAAATTTTCGGAAAAGAAAGAGCTGTGTATGTTAATTATAGATTTGGAGCAAGCGTATGATAGATTACCGAGAGAGGTTTTAAAGTAGTCATTAATAAGAAAAGAAGTACCGAAAAGGTACATAAATATAATAGAAGATAAGTATGATGGCACTTGTACCAGGGTAAAAAGCGTAGGATGAGTAACAGAAAGTTTTTGGGTAAGAGTAGGAGTACACCAAGGTTCTACTTTAAGCCTTTACTTATTCTCTATAGTGATTGATGAAATTACTAGAGAAATACAAGGAGAGGTGCCGTGGTGCATGTTGTTTGCTGACGATATAGTGTTAATAGGAGAAAATAGGGAGGAAATTAATCAAAAGCTAGAGGTGTAGAGATCAGCTCTTGAAGAAAAGGGGTTAAGAATAAGTAGATGTAAGGCAGAATATATGAAGTACGAGTTTGACAAAGGAGAACATGAGGTACTTGAAATCAGGAGATCAGTAACAATAGACGATAACGTAATTGAAGAGGTGGAAAATTTTAAGTATTTAAGGTCAGTTGTGCAAAAGAGCGATGGTATTGATGAGGATGTAAGACACAGGATTAAGTGCGGGTGGTTGAAGTGGAGAGAAGTGTCTGGTGTGTTATGCAATAAGAGAATTCCAATGAGGCTAAAAGGTAATTTCTATAAGACTGTAGTGAGACCAGCTATGATGTATGGATCAGTGTTGGCCGATTGACAAGAAAATAGAGTAGAAAATGAATGTAGCAGAGATGAGAATGCTTAAATGGATGAGTAGAGTGACTAGAGAAGATGAGATAAGGAACAAAAATTGACTTAGATGGTTTGGTCATGTTACGAGGAGAGAAAAATTGGAAGCTATAAGAACAGTTATAGAAATTAATGTTGAAGGAAGAATACATAGAGGAAGACCAAAAAAGAGATAGAGGGGTGCTGTTGAATGTGATATGAGGACAGTTGATGTGAGAGATCGTGTCAAGTGGAAGTTTAGGATAAGGGTGGCCGACCCCAAGTAGTTAGAAATAAGGTGAGGAAGAAGAAGAAGAGTTTTGTCAATAACACTTTTTAGACCAATTCTTAGAAACATTTTTATAACTAGCTGAGGTATAACCAGTGCCTTACCTCCAGTATTATTTTAAAATGATAATAACTTCCAAAATAATAGATAAAAGTTATTCACTAGTAATATTTTTAATTAGAACATTTTTATTTTATAAGCTAGTTAAATAATATTTAACATATATATTATATATGTTGCTATTTAAAAAAATAAAGTTGAGACCTTTATAAGGTAATCAGAGATAAAAAAAAAAGGAATTAATAACTAATAATTGGACAAATATATGAAACTAAAAAAAAAAATTCAAAAATAATTTGATTAGAAATTGAGTGGCTAGTATTAAAAAAAAATCACCTTGTATATCATCAAGTATTTTTAAAAAATAGATTAATATACCGACTTTATTGTTCAGAATTAAACCAATACCTATGCATACCGGATTACTAATTTTTTTTTGTATTGTTATTATTTACCTATCTCAGTGACATGTAGGGCACAAATTATTCTACAAACGAACATTCATCTACAACCTAGTTATAATAATTTTGTTTTATAATGTGTAGAAATATAATTTTTCTATTTGCATATTTCAGTTAAAATTATTACAAATATTATATATTTGTAATAATTTTATATCACATATTTCTATATTACATAAAAGTTACATTTTTAGTAATATTAACAATATATTTTTTTTAATTTTATGTTAAGTTATAAAATTAAAAAAAAAAATAATGTTAGAACTTTTTTCAAGCAGTTTTTCATGTGTTTTTTTTTTATTAAATAGTTAAAAATCCTACATTTGGCATACTTATCAAAACCTCTTTTCTGCAATATTATAATTTAATTGGGTTTTGTTGTTTTTGTTAAATCAAACTAAGCATTAGTTTGCCAAATATGCAAGCAAACATGTTGAAGAGAAATAATTTGCTTCATGAGCAAAAAACAAATGATTGTCAAAAATATTAAAATAATAAGCGCAAAATAATTTTTGACCCGTGTATTGACCTTTAATGTGCCCATGCTAAAATGTATTTATTTATTTATTTAATAATTTATTTGATACGATTTATTAATTAAATTAAGAATAATTTTGAAGGATTTTAATATCTAAATATTATAATATTTTGTTTAAAAAAAAAAAAGGTAAAAAAACCAATGGTTTTTTCATAATTTGCATCTCTAGTTACTTTCTACATATTTGGGGTAAAATATAATACATAAAACCATTATATTAATTGTTTATTTTTTAATTAGTTAATTTTAAATAAAACCTTATAATTTATATTATGAAAGAAGACTGCATATATCTATTGTAATACAAAAATTGTGAGTCATAATTATTTTATGAGATATTGCTGCAAATATAAAAATTGTTGTGATTATACCTGGTCTCCCCTATTTTTTTATGATACAATATTTAAAGTTTTTGTATATTAGGTAAAAACTTGTTTTTAAAAAAAGTATTTTTTTTAGCTTTATAATATGTGGCTTAGCTTGGCTGGATCTATGTTATGTGTAGTTTTAATGTTTGTAATTTGTTGGTGGATAGCTTTAGTGACATTAGCTGCAATATTGGCACTATATTTAATTGTATCTCATCAGAAACCAGGTAAATAATTTATTTATTAAATAATGACCTTGATTTCTATAATAATTATTTTAAATATGTTTAGATGTTAATTGGGGAACTAGTACTCAAGCTCAAACTTATAGACAAGCATTAATTTCTGTCCATAGTTTAATAAGAGTAGAAGATCATGTGAAAAATTTTCGTCCTCAACTTCTTGTTCTAACTGGAATGCCATCAGCAAGACCTCCTTTGACTGATTTTGCTCACCTAATAACAAAAAATCTTTCGCTGCTTGTATGTGGTAATATGATAAAGGTATGTATGTTAATCATTTTTTTACTAAAAAAAATTTTTATTACTTAGTTTTACTATATTGATGTGTTCTATTTTTTATGATAGACTCCAACATCCCAAAAGTTATTGGAAATATATTCAAAACGTGCTACTAATTGGTTATGTTATCATAAAATAAAAGGATTTTATGTTCAAATAGATGGAACAAATTTCGATGATGGAGCTAAAAGTTTGATGCAAACAGTTGGTTTAGGCAAACTTAAACCAAATATTATAATGTTAGGATATAAGGCTAATTGGTTCAAATGCAGTACTAAAGATCTAAACATGTACTTCAATGTATTGCAGTATGTGAATTGTTTATGTTTATATAATTATAGAGACGTTGGCTAAATAATATTTATTTTTGATTTCTAATTTTAACTTTATTGTAAAGCTGAGATAATTATAATTTAACTATGAAGTATCTTCTTTTTTCGTCAATTTTTCTAAGCTCTTACTGGACTGATTTTTTTAATGTTATATCATAAGACCACATATCCATATCCAAATGAAGGCATTAACTTCAAATATTTAAAAATATTCCCTTGTTTCAGGTAAATAGGAAAAATTTCCCAAAAAATAAAATTTTTTGGAAATTTTTAAATTTTAACATTTTTTAAACTTTTTTTACTTATACTTGCCATAACTTTTTAATAAATGTATGAATGAAAATAAATTTTTTTTATATAAACAACTTTAATGTGTTCCTTTCATTAGATAATTTTTTTTGAAAATCTTACCTATTATCAGCTAACAGGGAGGATTCAAAATAGTAACTTTGAACAGCCCTTGAATTAAACAAAAAAAAGTAATTTTTAAATATATATTGTCCCACAATGTTCTGACAAATCCACGTTATACTATTCATATTTTTATTTTAAGTCAAAATGTACATAATCAATGTAAATAACACAAAAATAATATGGTTAATGTTTATAAAAGCCATGGCTAATAATATCTTTCAATTAATATATTTATACATATTATTTTTTATTATAGCAAAGCATTAGACATTCACATGGGAGTTTGCATATTACGTGTTAAATCTGGTTTGAATTATTCAAACTCTATTCTGATCGATGAAAATCAACTAGACATGATGGTAAATCGTAAAGCGTCTTTTATTTCTGAAGAACAATTTTTGCATAGTAGATCACAGTCTATGTCAACTGTTGGTTTGTAGCTTATATTGTATTAATTAGTTATTTTAAACTAATATATATCTATTTTAGCTGAAAAGAATGATTGTAATAGTGGTAGTGAAGAAGAAAGTGAATTACTTACAAAAGATTCTTATATGGTTTATACTAAGTCAAACAATGATTTTACAGATCATCAAAAAAAATCTAAAAACCAAAAAGTTAACATTGTAAAGTATGGCATTTTAATATTTATTTATTTGAAATGTAATTAATTTCTTAAATGTTATTTTAAGAGGTACAGATGGTTATGATTTGCCCAAAGATACTATCTATAATATAACAAGATTTCAACGTAAGCAGAAAAAAGGTACTATTGATGTTTGGTGGTTATATGATGATGGAGGTATGTTTTTGTAACATAAATTTTTAAATTATCTACATTGACTAGGAAGATTTTTATTTAAACCAAGTTCATATCATTCTTAAAATAATAAATAATGTGCTTTAAACATAATCTAGTAAATTTTTGAAAAAATTTAAACAAAATCATTATTAAATTAAAAATTATAAGAGTTATATTATAAACTAAGCAATAATTCATAAATTTAATAATTTTGATTAAATTTTGTTTGTTAGTTGTATAAAATTCTTGATTCATAACATAACATCTTTTATATATCTTTTTTTTTATGTCTACCCTTTATGCCAAGTTATATTAACTTATGAATACAGAATCTTATTTGACTTATAATGTTTTCAGGCCTTACATTATTATTACCATATATAATTAGTACTAGAGGTAATTGGTCTTCCTGTAAATTGAGAGTATTTACAATAGCTAACAAAAAAGATCAGTTGGAATTTGAACAAAGAAGGTAATTATCTTTGGTATTAGTACACATGTATCCAAAATTTCCTAAAATAATTTTACTCTATACAACAAAAATAAAAAATGTTCTGTACCAAACAATTTGATAGTAGATTCTGAATGAAATTTCGTCGTTGATTTAAATCTGGTTGTCATCATTATTTGTTAAGATATAAGGGTATACAACTCAATTAATGCTTAAAATACATTAGTTTTTTCTTGTTTATTGATATTAACTTGTATAAAATTGCTATATTAATTTAAGAGAGAAGAGGGAATGGTCTTCAACTATTAATAGTATCCTAGTCCTTGGTCCTAGTAGGAGTATTTAGAAATATCTTATTTTTTGCTTATTATAAATCGGGAGTAAAAGGGCCTTCATCACTCTCTTTTGAAAAAAATATTTCTACGCCACTGGTTAAAGTCTTTGAGTATTATACTAATAAATTCACTATATGAAACACTAGAATATGTATTTTTTTTATAAAAAAGATCTATCCAAGTTTTAAGATTGACACAAGAAACACTAATGCTTTTAAAAATATATAGGTAAATCATTTTAGAATAAATTTAATAACTTCCACAGATTAAAAACAGTGTACTAAATTAAAATTGTTAACCTATTTAGATCATTCAGACTAATTGATATTATTGTGAACTGTCAATTCATTATTACAAATATTAAAAACTGTATTCCAAAACACATTATGATTGATAAATGAAAGTATAAATAAAATAGAATAGTAAACTAATACTCAATAAATGTTGATAAACATTGAATCAAATTGTAAACTAACATAATTTTAAAACACATTTAGCAATTTTATACTAGTTATTTATGAATTAACGAAAAAAAAATTAGTGTACTTTAAGTATTAATTTGGTTATATACCCCTATAACATAACAAATAATGATGATACATGAAATCTAATACATGTGTAGATTTAAACTTGAGATATAAATTTCGAAATTTTTCAAATACCTCTTAAATATAGCCTATTAATGTTTTAAATAGGGTTTTTGAAAAAAATTTGTTTTGTAATGAGCAATTTGTAATTACCTAATTTTCTCTAATTATCATTTATCTCAAAAACTAGAATCAATCTGAAAATTTGAAGACTAGATTCAGATTCAGCACAAAATTCCATTCACAATCTATTATATTGTTTGATACAAAAAAGTGAAGTGTTATTTATTTTATTTATTATTAAACATTTAAATACCACATAAACCAGGGCTTCGAACCAAAATTTTTTGTTCGGTTTTTGATTTTATACAAAAAAAAAATATAACAATTTTAACTACGGCCGTAGTATGCATTATAGATATACATTAATACCTTCTGCACTAAATATCACTTCTATATAATATGAACGTTTTATCATAAACTATTCAATTATTCTCAAAATAAATACAATATCGAAAAAAAAATTTGGTTTTTATTAATTATGTATAGTTCTTGGTTTATTATCTATTAATTACTTTTTCGAACAATAACTGTATGTTTAACATTAATTTCATTATTATATCATTGAATTTTTATTTTCATGTAAAATCAAATAATAAAGGGTTTAAGATTTTAAGATTTTTTTTTAGATATCATTTTTAGTTTTGATAAAAATATAGGTTTTACGTGTGTTAATTGGTTTGGATGCGATTTGGTTCGAAGTCCTGACATAATTCATTTATATGTAATTAATATTTTTTATAAAAACAAACTTTCTGTTTATTTTAAAGTATTGCTAGTCTCTTGGCCAAATTTCGAATTGATTATTCAGATTTATTAGTGATAACAGATTTACTAAGAAAACCTCATGAAGAAACTTTAGCTTTTTATAATAGTCTAATAAAAAGTTATAAACCGAAAGGACATAACAATGAAAGTAAGATAATTTAATTGATTTTAGAAGTAAAATATTAAACTTTTTTTTTCTAAGGTATAACTGAATCTGAGTTAACAGCTATGAAAGAAAAGACTAATCGACATCTCCGGTTAAGAGAACTACTTTTAGAAAACTCTCAAGAATCTAATCTTATAGTGATGTAAAATCTTTTTTAATGAATATGTTTAATACGTAATAAGAATCGATCAGTTGTGACTAATATTATCTAAAATTAAAAATATATTTAAAATATTAACTTAAATCTAAAAAATATAAATAGTATAATAAAAATATACACATATAATATATGTTTAGCACTGATGGTGGGTAACATTGTTCTTGAAATATGTATATGCAAGTTTTAGTATTTTTTGTGGTTTTTTTAAGTTAAATATTTAAAATATTTTTTAGTTTTAAATTAATATTAAATGATTAATACATTTTTAAGCCTGGACGGCAAGGTAAATTTAATCAACTTCTCAGGAAAGCCTTCTAAAATAGTAAAAGTACAAACTTAGCACAGGAAAATTTATTTTGTTGATCTTATCTAAGCGTTTTCTTAAAAATTTATTATATAGATCAAAATACACAACACAACACAACAAAATTTAAAATTTTAATGTACAAAAAAAAAAAAATTCATATAAATAATAAATGTGAAAAAATTACTTTTCTTTAGAATTTAAAATGTATATAGGTTTTCAGTAAGTAAGCAAACGGATTTCTATTGTTTTAGCTTCGATGCGAAGCTGAGAAGGTATTGGTTTTACTAAGATGTGTTAATTTTTTTTTTTTTTTTTTTTTT